>NC_061513.1:344485594-344518811 GCF_022539505.1 Lolium rigidum | reverse complement strand
AAAATTAGTGAGCTTTTTAATCTTTTTCCTGATTTAGAATTGTTTGGTGCAAACATTAAAAAACCAATGGAACCTTATTCGCATGCTAGTAGCGATGTTATTAGTATGAATGCAATTACTGCTAATGCTATGGAGAAGTCTAAGCTTGGGGAAGCTAGTTTTTGTGATCTTTTTAGCTTCCCATCTTCAGGTGAGAAAATTTGCTCTAATAACACTTTATCTCCCATATGCGATAACTCTAATGATGCTTGTGATATTTTAAATGCACCTACTAAAAGTATCCCATATAAAATACCTATGAAAATTATTGAACGTGTTATGGATAACCGCTATGAAGGGGATGGAACTGTGCATCCTGGAGATCATTTACTCGTTTTTGCATGAATTATGCGGGTTATTCAAGTGTGCAGGTATCTCTATGGATGAAGTGAAGAAGAAATTATTCTCTATGTCGTTGTCCGGTAAAGCGGCGCATTGGCATAAACTCGCTAAAAGATGAGCATTCTCTTGATTGGAAGGATATTGTGCCTCTATTTTATTCTAAATTCTATCCTCCAAGTGAAATTCACAAAGACCGAAACCGAATATATAATTTCTGGCCTCATGATGGAGAGAGTATTGCCCAAGCATGGGAGAGATTGAAGTCTTTAATGCTCAAATGCCCCAATCATGAGCTTCCGGGTAATATCATCATTGATAATTTCTATGCAAGACTTTCTTTTCAAGATAAGACCTTGCTGGATGCTACTTGTTCTGGATCATTCACGCGCAACAAAGAAGAGTTTAAAAGGGACCTTCTTGATCGGATTAAGGAGAACGCTGAAGATTGGGAGAACGGCAAAGGTAAAGAGTCAGGTATAAATTATGATTATGAATGCATTGAAACTTTTATGGATACCGATAAATTTCGAAATATTAGTGCTACTTATGGTCTTGACTCTCAAGTTGCTGCAAATCTTTATAAAGCCTTTTGCTTCTCATTTTGAATTGCCTAAAAAGAATTTTGATAAGTATCATGAACCTTTTAAAGAGGCTTGCATGAAGAATGAAATTGTTGTTAATTATTGTAATAAGCATGCTCAAACTCCTAAGAATGTTATTTCCTATAAGCATGTTAATTTTTGTGGAATACATAGACCTTGTAGAATTAATCAAATCAAAGATGAATATTGTATCCATCATGCTAATGAAAAAACTAGAAAGTGGTTTAGGGCTCTAGATGATCTTGGTAAAGAAGTTTGTTCCCTCTATCCTTTTATTTGTGAAGTTTGCCATGAAGTGGGTCATTTTAATTTTCAATGCTCCTCCAATGATAATTTGAACCCAATGAGTGCTGCAAATTTGTATTGTGATGATGAAATTACTCCTAATCAAGCATGATGAACTTACTTTATTTTTGGGGTGTGAAGAACTGTCGAGAAAAATCTCTTTGTTACATATGAGTGATCTTGATATTGATGATGTCCTTCATGGGTGTTTTTCTTATTGCATTGATAATAGCCATACAAATACTTACATACAAAATATTTTAGAAGATGACACCTTGCCAAAATATGATAGGACCGCTGTGTGTTTTCAACTAATTAATGAAAAGGAGGGATCCTCCCAAGTTTCTTCTATTGTTTCGAAAGTAAATCAGGTTATGCGGACAAGCCACCCTTCAAACCTCTTCCTCCTAAAGAAGGGAACGAGGAGAAGGAAGAGAAGAAGAAGAAGAAGGGAACGAAGAAGAAGAAGAAGAAGAAGAAGAAGAAGAAGAAGGAGAATAAAAAGAAAGAGGTAACGACGTATCCCCGCGTGAATGAGATAACGCTAGGTAACCGTAAGTATGTTGCTCCTAATGATTATTGTGACAATGAATCTGAATACGATGATCTTCCTATGCCCTTTACATACATTAGCGATCATGATTTGAATGAGCACACTATTTTTGATATTACAAATCTCTGGGAAACTAATTCTGAAAATGATGATAATAATTGCCATAGTGTCAGTACTATCCATGCTTCCTCCCATAATGATATAGAAAGCTCTAAGCTTGGGGAAGAGGTGTTTGAAAATCCTTTAGTTACTGGTCATTATGTTCTTGATACATCTCCTTCTAATAACAATGATGGTGTGGACACAGATAAACCGATTGTGAAAGATAACTATTCTATTTCCTATGATGACACTGTGCCCCCGATCTCTGATGATTATTATAAAGAATGCTATGATATAGGTTCTAACTATCCTTGTGAAACTTGTCATAGTCATGATTGGATTACTAAAAACAATTCCCTTAATATGCAATTTGTTTACCATGTTCAAATTCTTGATAATAATCTTACTCCAATTACTATTAATGAGAATAACTCTTCTTATGCCAAATTTAATGATACTTCTATGCATATGAACCATGATAAGAATGTTTTAAGTGATGGGTATATTGTGGATTTCGTCAATGATGCTACTGAAAGTTATTATGAGAGAGGAAATATGGTTATATGCATTTCAATAATATTAAGTTTCCCCTCTTTATGTTGAGAATCTTGAAGCTACTTTTGTTTTATCCTCTTATGATTGTCACTTTGTTCTTCATGAATTCATTTGTGTACAAGATGCCTCTGCATAGGAAGCATGTTAGACTTAAATATGTTTTGAATTTGCCTCTTGATGCTCTCTTTTGCTTTCAATACTATTTCTTGCGAGTGCATCATTAAAACTGCTGAGCCCATCTTAACGGCTATAAAGAAAGAACTTCTTGGGAGATAACCCATGTGTTATTTTGCTACAGTACTTTGTTTTATATTTGTGTCTTGGAAGTTGTTTACTACTGTAGCAACCTCTCCTTATCTTAGTTTTGTGTTTTGTTGTGCCAAGTAAAGTCTTTGATAGTAAAGTAAGTACTAGATTTGGATTACTGCGCAGTTCCAGATTTCTTTGCTGTCACGAATCTGGGTCTAATTTTCTGTAGGTAACTCAGAAAATTATGCCAATTTACGTGAGTGATCCTCAGATATGTACGCAACTTTCATTCAATTTGGGCATTTTCATTTGAGCAAGTCTGGTGCCCTTTTAAAATTCGTCTTTACTGGACCTGTTCTGTTTTGACAGATTCTGCCTTTTATTTCGCATTGCTTCTTTCGCTGTGTTGGGTGGATTTCTTTGTTCCATTACCTTCCAGTAGCTTTGAGAAATGTCCAGAAGTGTTAAGAATGATTGTGTCACCTCTGAACATGTGAGTTTTTGATTATGCACTAACCCTCTAATGAGTTTGCTTAAAGTTTGGTGTGGAAGAAGTTTTGAAGGGTCAAGAGAGGAGGATGATATGCTATGATCAAGAAGAGTGAAGAGTCTAAGCTTGGGGATGCCCCGGTAGTTCATCCCTGCATATTTCAAGAAGACTCAAGCATCTAAGCTTGGGGATGCCCAAGGCATCCCCTTCTTCATCGACAAATTTATCAGGTTCCTCCCTTGAAACTATATTTTTATTCGGTCACATCTTATGTACTTTACTTGGAGCGTCTGTTTGTTTTTGTTTTTGCCTTTGTTTGAATAAGTTCATCCTTGTGTGGGAGAGAGACACGCTCCGCTGGTTCGTATGAACACATGTGTTCTTAGCTTTTAATGTTCATGGCGAAGTTTCCTCTTCGTTAAATTGTTATATGGTTGGAATTGGAAAATGCTACATGTAGTAATTGCTATAATGTCTTGGGTAATGTGATACTTGGCAATTGTTGTGCTCATGTTTAAGCTCTTGCATCATATACTTTGCACCTATTAGTGAAGAAATACATAGAGCATGCTAAAATTTGGTTTGCATAATTGGTCTCTCTAAGGTCTAGATAATTTCTAGTATTGAGTTTTGAACAACAAGGAAGACGGTGTAGAGTCTTATAATGTTTACAATATGTCTTTTATGTGAGTTTTGCTGCACCGTTCATCCTTGTGTTTGTTTCAAATAAACCTTGCTAGCCTAAACCTTGTATCGAGAGGGAATACTTCTCATGCATCCAAAATCCTTGAGCCAACCACTATGCCATTCGTGTCCACCATACCTACCTACTACATGGTATTTATCCGCCATTCCAAAGTAAATTGCTTGAGTGCTACCTTTAAAATTCCATCATTCACCTTTGCAATATATAGCTCATGGGACAAATAGCTTAAAAACTATTGTGGTATTGAATATGTACTTATGCACTTTATCTCTTATTAAGTTGCTTGTTGTGCGATAACCATGTTTCGGGGACGCCATCAACTATTCTTTGTTGGATATCATGTGAGTTGCTATGCATGTCCGTCTTGTCCGAAGCAAGAGAGATCTACCACCTTCATGGTTGGAGCATGCATATTGTTAGAGAAGAACTTTGGGCCGCTAACTAAAGCCATGATTCATGGTGGAAGTTTCAGTTTGGACATATATCCTCAATCTCATATGAGAATAATAATTGTTGCCACATGCTTATGCATTAAAGAGGAGTCCATTATCTCGTTGTCCATGTTGTCCCGGTATGGATGTCTAAGTTGAGAATAATCAAAAGCGAGAAATCCAAAATGCGAGCTTTCTCCTTAGACCTTTGTACAAAGCGGCATGGAGGTACCCCATTGTGACACTTGGTCAAAACATGTGCATTGCAAAGATCCGGTAGTCCAAGTTAATTAGGACAAGGTGCGGGCACTATTAGTATACTATGCATGAGACTTGCAACTTGTAAGATATAATATACATAACTCATATGCTTTATTACTACCGTTGACAAAATTGTTTCATGTTTTCAAAATAAAAGCTCTAGCACAAATATAGCAATCGATGCTTTCCTCTTTGAAGGACCATTCTTTTTACTTTTATGTTGAGTCAGTTCACCTATTTCTCTCCACCTCAAGAAGCAAACACTTGTGTGAACTCGTGCATTGATTCCTACATACTTGCATATTGTACTTGTTATATTACTCTATGTTGACAATTATCCATGAGATATACATGTTACAAGTTGAAAGCAACCGCTGAAACTTAATCTTCCTTTGTGTTGCTTCAATACCTTTACTTTGATTTATTGCTTTATGAGTTAACTCTTATGCAAGACTTATTAATACTTGTCTTGAAGTACTATTCATGAAAAGTCTTTGCTTTATGATTCACTTGTTTACTCATGTCATTACCATTGTTTTGATCGCTGCATTCATTACATATGTTTACAATATGATCAAGGTTATGATGGCATATCACTTCAGAAATTATCTTTGTTATCGTTTTACCTCGCTCGGACGAGCAGTAACTAAGCTTGGGGATGCTTGATACGTCTCCGACGTATCGATAATTTCTTATGTTCTATGCCACATTATTGATGTTACCTACATGTTTTATGCACACTTTATGTCATATTCGTGCATTTTCTGGAACTAACCTATTAACAAGATGCCGAAGTGCCAGTTCCGTTTTTACGTCGTTTTTGGTTTCGTAAATCCTAGTAACGAAATATTCTCGGAATTGGACGAAACGAAGACCCGGGTTCCTATTTTCACCGGAAGCATCCGGAACACCCGAGAGCCGCGCAGGGGGCCCCGTGGGCCCCGGATGATAGGGTGGCGCGGCCCGGGCCCCGGCCGCGCCGGCCTATGGTGTGGCCACCCCTTCGACCCTCCCGCGCCGCCTCTTCGCCTATATAAAGCCTCCGTCGCGAAACCCCGATACGAAAAAACCACGATACGGAAAACCTTCCGCGAGCCGCCTCCATCGCGAAGCCAAGATCCGGGGGACAGGAGTCTCCGTTCCGGCACCCTGCCGGAGCGGGGAAGTGCCCCGGAAGGCTTCTCCATCGACACCGCTGCCATCTCCACCGCCATCTTCATCACCGCCGTTGCTCCCATGAGGAGGGAGTAGTTCTCCATCAAGGCTCGGGGCTGTACCGGTAGCTATGTGGTTCATCTCTCTCCTATGTACTTCAATACAATAATCTCATGAGCTGCCTTACATGATTGAGATTCATATGATGATGCTTGTAATCTAGATGTCATTATGCTAGTCAAGTGAGTTTTACTTATGTGATCTCCGGAGACTCCTTGTCCCACGTGTGTAAAGGTGACAGTGTGTGCACCGTGTGGGTCTCTTAGGCTATATTTCACAGAATACTTATTCACTGTTGAATGGCATAGTGAGGTGCTTATTTATATCTCTTTATGATTGCAATGTGTTTGTATCACAATTTATCTATGTGCTACTCTAGCAATGTTATTAAAATAGTTTTATTCCTCCTGCACGTGTGCAAAGGTGACAGTGTGTGCACCGTGTTAGTACTTGGTTTATGCTATGATCATGATCTCTTGTAGATTGCGAAGTTAACTATTGCTATGATAATATTGATGTGATCTATTCCTCCTACATATGCATGAAGGTGACAAGTGTGCATGCTATGCTAGTACTTGGTTTAGTCTTTTGATCTATCTTACACTAAAGGTTACTAAAATATGAGCATTATTGTGGAGCTTGTTAACTCCGGCATTGAGGGTTCGTGTAATCCTACGCAATGTGTTCATCATCCAACAAGAGTGTAGAGTATGCATTTATCTATTCTCGTTATGTGATCAATGTTGAGAGTGTCCACTAGTGAAAGTGTAATCCCTAGGCCTTGTTCCTAAATATCGCTATCGCTGCTTGTTTACTGTTTTACTGCGTTACTACTGCTGCGTTACTACTGCTTGTTTACTGTCCTGGGCAAAGCACTTTTCTGGTGCCGTTGCTACTACTTATTCATACCACCTGTATTTCACTATCTCCTCGCCGAACTAGTGCACCTATTAGGTGTGTTGGGGACACAAGAGACTTCTTGCTTTGTGGTTGCAGGGTTGCATGAGAGGGATATCTTTGACCTCTTCCTCCCTGAGATCGATAAACCTTGGGTGATCCACTTAAGGGAAACTTGCTGCTGTTCTACAAACCTCTGCTCTTGGAGGCCCAACACTGTCTACAAGAATAGAAGCTCCCGTAGACATCACCCTTCCAGTATTAAGTTGCTAAGCAACAGACAATTGCATTAAGTATGGTGCGTAATGTAATCAATAACTACATCCTCGGACATAGCGCCAATGTTTTATCCCTAGTGGCAACAGCACAGCATAACCTTAGAACTTTCTGTCACTGTCCCGGTGTCAATGCGAGCATGAACCCACTATCGAGCATAAATACTCCCTCTTGGAGTTAAGAGCAAAAACTTGGCCGCAGCCTCTACTAATAACGGAGAGCATGCAAGATCATAAACAACACATATGTAATAACTTGATAATTAACATAACATGGTATTCTCTATCCATCGGATCCCGACAAACACAACATAGAGTATTACGGATAGATGATCTTGATCATGTTAGGCAGCTCACAAGATCCAACAATGAAGCACAATGAGGAGAAGACAACCATCTAGCTACCGCTATGGACCCATAGTCCAGGGGTGAACTACTCACTCATCACTCCGGAGGCGACCATGGCGGTGTAGAGTCCTCCGGGAGATGAATCCCCTCCGGCGAGGGTGCCGGAGGAGATCTTCGGAATCCCCGAGATGGGATTGGCGGCGGCGGCGTCTCCGGAAGGTTTTCCGTATCGTGGTTTTTCGCCTCGTGGGTTTCGCGACGGAGGCTTTAAGTAGGCGGAAGGGCGGAGTCGGAGGGCCGACGAGGGGCCCACACCATAGGGCGGCGCGGGCCCCCTTGGCCGCGCCGCCTTGCGGTGTCGCCACCTCGTGGCCCCACTTCGTATGCTCTTCGGTCTTCCGGAAGGTTCGTGGCAAAATAGGACCCCGGGTCTTGATTTCGTCCAATTCCGAGAATATTTCGTTACTAGGATTTCGAAACCAAAAACAGTAGAACAACGAATCGGCACTTCGAGCATCTTGTTAATAGGTTAGTTCCAGAAAATGCACGAATATGACATAAAGTGTGCATAAAACATGTAGGTATCATCAATAATATGGCATAGAACATAAGAAATTATCGATACGTCGGAGACGTATCAAAGAGCGCGTGCCCTCTTCATATAGGCCGGAGGCAGCCGACGGCCGCGGGACGCGTGTCCTCGCCATTACTGCGTTGGCGGAAGTGGGCGGCGGCCCTCGGCAGGCGAGGCATCGGTATTAACGTGACAGCGACACAGCGGCGCCAGTCACTGGCGAGGTTGAGAAGATGCATCGAGCCAGGCATGCGGATCCAATAAAATATCCGCCAGACGCGAGCGGACACTTTACGCGTCCGCAGAGACGCATACTTTAGTCAGATTTGCGTCATTGTGGATAGTCCGACCACTTTACGTCGACCGGTTGGAGCAGGAACCTAATGCATTTTTCGGCTCGGCGGTCGTGCCCTAATCTAGTCGAAGTGGGGTGAAGAAGTACATCCATCGTGTCCCGCCGATTTGGCCAGTTTCGTCATCCTTATCCGTCGCGTCCACCACCAGTACCTCGCGGCTCGTGCACGCGCACATCCTCGCCACGCCTTTTTCCCCCTCGTCTCTCTCGCCCTGCACTCCATAGAGCACTCGAACAGCGGGGCTCTTCTCTTCTCTGCCGCGCGGAGACTTCAAAAGCAGCATTCCATTTTCATTTCCTCGCACAGCCCGCACGCACGCTCCCCATTTCCCACTTCCCAAAGCGCGCCCTCGGCCTCGGCTCGCTCGCTCCCACACCGAAGAAAAGTCCCTGCTGCTGGACCTGACGCCACGCCCGAGGTCTCCGCTGGGGATGACGAGCTCCCGCCGGCGATGGACCTGCCGCTAGCACTCCTCCTCCTCCTCGCCGTCTTCCTCGCCCCGACCGCACTGCTCTTCCTCGCCTTCCACTTCCACCCGCACCACCCCCACCACCCCCGCCCCACGCCTTCTCCCGAACCGCCCGCCGCAGACCTCGACCCGCCCGCGCCGCCCGAGGAGGAGAAGAGGCCGCGGCGGAGGGCCAAGCGGAAGCAGCAGCAGCAGCAGCAGAAGGGCGGGGCCGAGGCAGCGGGCGACGACGACGACGCGCTGCTGCTGCCGCGGCGCCCGCAGTTCCCGCTCGCCTCGGTGGCCGGCCCGCTGCAGCGCCGGATCACCGCGCGCTACGACGACCTCGCGCGGGCCAGCCAGGACCACTGCCTCACCGTTCACCAGGTTCGTTCGTTCGTTCATGTCCTGCGTCCCATCTCCCATGCAAATGCAATGCAAATACTGTTCCTGCATCCCTGGCTTCCTCGCGGACCTCGCGCGCTGCTGCTACATGCGCTAGTGCGTGCTGAGCGTGCGTAGGATCCCTGCTCCGATGTCAGTATTTGCTGCGATACAAGGTGTGGGATTCGTTTGGTGCCGCACGACATTGTGAAAACCAGTAGTTAGTCTGTACAAGTGGTGTTTGTTGTTATTCCTACCTGATACTACCTAAGCTAATACCTCGATAAGACAGTCCAAAACGGGCTCAGTTGCTACCGTAGTATGCGCATGATTGATGCTTCACCTGCTGTAACAGGATGCGCATCCGGTTCTGTCCAATGCTTTGACTTTCATTCTTTTGTTCATTGCTACGCCATCGTTTGCTCTGTTATACTCAGTGGATGGGTTAGTATTAGTAGGTCCAGCCATTAGAGGATTTTGCACCGAATGATAGTTAAATTGCTAATGCTGAACAACATTGAAACCCATTGCAAGTGTGGGATTCATTTGGTGCCGCACGGCCATTGTGAAAACTGATAGTCCCTGTTAGTCTGTGCAAGTGGTGTTTGTTGCTATTCCTAGCTGGTAGTACCTAAGCTAATGCCGCAATAAGAGAAGTCCAAAATGAGCTCAATTGCTATGTACTATGTGCATGCTCAATGCTTCTTGTTTTTTTGAAACTAGAGTGCTTGCTCGATGCTTCACCTGTCACTGGATGCCATGCGTGGTCTGGTGCTGCCAAATGCTCTGACTTGAGGATTTTGCAACGAATGATAGCCAAATGGGGAACGCCAAATAACATCAAAACCTATTGCAAGCAAAGTTGGTCTGATTTTAGCTGCAATTAGTTGTCATCACTATAAAACGTAGGATTAGGAAAAACGCAGTAAGGATTGCATGTGGCAAACAGAGGATTGTGAAAGTTCCATGAAACTGGGTGTTTGATTCTTAGGAATTGGAAAAACGCAGGTATCCTAGAAAGGATGATGAAATCAAGGTTGAAACAAATGCAAATGGGAGACTAGATCATTATCATGCAACTTATGGCCTTTGTCTTCTTCTTTGTGCATGTGAATCAGTGAATGTAAAAGAGAGGTTTGGGTGGGTTGTAGAATTCCTTTGTTTTCCCCATTGAAACCTAAACCGAAGGAAAAATTCCTCCATTTTTTATATTTTATATTCCTTTCAATCAAATGGATGGGTGTCACCAGAGGAAAATTTCCCATTCCTATGTATCTCTCCACTATTGATATGAATCAAAGAGACCCTTATTGATAAATATGGCTCACAATGCTGAAATTCTTCTGTAATTAAAGTCTGGCCGCTCAATTTGAGTAAATGGCATGACACAGGGAATCAGCAGTTTTGTTGGTCCAAATGTAAAGTTTAAACATGCTCAGATTGAAAATCTGTTATATCCTTGTTGTACCAGCGTTCACATATGAACTATTCCCCTTCAAGAACATACAGTTATCTTCCTAACAAACAACCCCACTTGACAGTCTTATTCTTATATTTGGAGGGGTTATGTATGTTAGAAGTTGAATGCCTTCCAAACTTTAAATGGAATTTTCTCTGTTTGATAGACTTCAGTATAGTTTAATATTTATAGTGGGCCAATTTAATGTGAAATGCACATTTCCCCCAAGCCTCAGTAAATATTTTCCATTTGTAAAAGAAAAATGTGGCGACTATAAAATACACTTTCCCCAATCTTTCTTTCACACGTGTTCTACGCACAGCTATAACGCCCAACCCCCCACCAGAACACTAATAAATAGGATTTCTTAGGACCAAAGCAAATCTAGATCTTGCAATCGAGGCTTTCGTCCCAAACCTTCCACCTCCAAAGTCAAATCTAGCACCATGGAAATTTCGGTCGCTCTCATCCTCTTCCTTTCTATAAGCGTCATCCTAATTCTCCAGCTCCGTTCCCCAGCACCTCCTCAACCATCACAACCGTTGACGGCGCTTACTGGCAGCACTGCGAAGAAGAGAAGGAAGACGAGGAGGAAGCCGGAGGGCTTCAATGGTGCAGACAAGGTAGTGGCTGTACCGGAGAAACAGGGGGCAAAACACCCACCTTTGCCCCTCTTCTGGTTGAGTGGTGCACTGAAACGAAGGATCACCGAGCAGTATTTTGAGGGGTTATCTTTTACTAAGCGTGCCAGCTTTTACCAGGTTGATATGTTTTTCTTCTAGGTTTTGTTATGCATCTTATTTCCAATTGATTTTTATCTTTGTTTGAGTTGGGAGGTTAGTGTGATTTGAGTAATTGGTTAATGTCTTGCATTAATTTTTTTTAAAGCAGTTATCAAATGCTGTGGAATTCAAATAGACTGTTGGTGCACGTTTGGTTCCTGTTAATACATAATTGTCATTTGCAATCACAAAATATTGCTTCAGTTGACACATCAGTGCTTTAGAGATGCACTGTTAATGTATTATCTACCGAGAAGTTTTTAGAGAAAAACAAGTAATTATGGACTACGATAAGAACAAAGTGCATCTACAACCATAAACTTTGCATCTCTATTGTTTGGGATGCAGCTAGTTCTGGTTCTCCTGAATTCTGCAAGGGCTAGTGGTAAGGTGTTATATCACGACCATAGCTGTACTAGAGGATAGCAAGTTTGCAGCCGTAAACTATATCTTTCGTTATCTTCATGGTTTCATATCTTCTATCAGCTTGATCATGTACTTATTAAGATGTATGCTCTCTACCTTACTTTTTCAGATTCGCGAGTTCCTTAACTGTCTTGTAGATGCGAGGAATGAGCTGCTGCATAAGTATGTTATTATTTGCGTTCATTCAGTTCTACCATTTTATCTTCAGGGATCAGACATGCAATACTCCGTGTTTTATAAACACTCAATAATGACTTGTGGATCTCAGGTCTGAGATCGCCCGAAGAAGCTTTACAATAAAGAAGGCCCTGTTATCCAACAGTCGTAACTGTAGGTCTTCATATGATCAACATCGCCTATCTAAACAGGTGAGGCATTCGAGGAAAAAAAAACATCCATAACAACATTAACTAAGAAGTGCAGTTAACAGTTGAAGATGCGGAACTATGCTGACAACAGCTTTTTGATGCCTATTTATACCCTTGGGCGTTGTTGTAGGTAGATAAACTGGAATCAGAACATGAAAGACTAAAGAAAGATGCCGCCGTTTACAACTATCTTCAGGAGCAGCTTCGGATGTCAGACCACTACAAATTGGTAGCGCACTTGTGCTCTGTTCGCAAGCACCTCTGCTCTGTGATATAATTACTAAGGTCATGACACCAAACCTTTCACTGTGGCAGATGATGGAGCTTAACGACGCAATGGAGAAGAAAGCCCTTGAACAAGCCCTCGCTGACGAGGAATCCCAGATGTCATTCGAGGAGCTGCTGGAGGAGGAGAAGAAGGACGCTGCCTTCTGGTGGCGTGACGGGAAGCTGAGGTCAATCTCGGACTGCAAGTAGGGAGCAAGAGGTCAGACAAGGCGATCACAGCACTCATCGGTCTGAACTTCATTAAGAACTAAACAACTGAATTTGTCCATTTGGGAACTAGTGTGTTCAAATCAGACCATGGACGGTGTGGTCACGCTTGTCGACCTCTTAGCTCCCTGTAGGCCTGTACCATGACTTCTTGAGTCATGGCTTCGAATAAAATTTAAACTGAGCAGATTCAAATGGTGTGTTGTCCTTGCTTGGTGCCTGTGATGTTTGTTCACTGAATCGCTTGAGCCAGCGCCATTTACTGCTGCTTGTTTCTCCAGCTAACTCCGCGGTTACTACTTCTTTCCCCCTTCTCTAATAGTGGTTGTATCACTTAATCTTCAGGATGGAGAGCCTGCCATCAGAAGTGCAATGGCTAGAAATTTTGATAGAAAGGACCACCTATAAATGAAATTGCCAAAAAAGACTACCTCTATGTGGATGGCGGCAAGATGACGTGGTGACATGCCGCCATTGGTTGTGGTGGAATGATGACGTCGATGGTGGGCCATGCTGCCGTTGGTTGTGGCGGCAGGATGACATGGCGATGTGCCATCATTGGCTATGGAGGCAGGATGACGTGGCAACATGCCAGCTCAGCGTGCTGCCACATGCAGTGGCGGTACGTCCCACCTCGCTCTACGGTGACCGTGCCCAGGTAACGTGCCGCCACACAGGATGGCGGCAGGGTCTGCCGGTAGAACTGATAGTGGCATGTGCCACCACTGCCACGTGTCGTTTGGCAGGCCAGCCGCCATGGAGAGGTGGTTCTTTTTGGTAATTTCATTCAGGTGTGGTCTTTCTTGACAATTCTTTGGAACATCCTTTCTGTCAAAATTTCCAATGGCTACGGAGGGGACGCCGCTGGACGCAGCCGGACAGCTTCGGAGGCGGAGGCCCCGCGTCCTGGTCGCTGCATCGGGCAGCGTCGCGGCGATCAAGCTCGAGACCCTCTGCCGCGGCCTCGCCGAGTAGGCCGACGTCCGGGCGGTGGCGACGGCCTCGTCCCTCCACTTCATCGACCGGGCGTCCTTCCCGAGCGCGAGCGGCGTCGCCCTCCTCACCGGCGACGCCGACGAGTGGTCGGCCTGGCGGAAGATCGGCGACGAGGTGCTGCACATCGAGCTACGCAAGTGGGCCGACGCCATGGTCATCGCGCCGCTCTCCGCCAACACCCTGGCCAAGGTACATACCGTGAACACCTACACGCGCCGCCGCGTTTCGTCGCTGTCCTGATTCGACAGCTTTTTCTCTCGATCTGATGAGAACTCCGTGCTGCGTCTGTCAGATCGCCGGCGGGCTGTGCGACAACCTGCTGACGTGCGTGGTGCGCGCGTGGGACTATGGCAAGCCCATATACGTCGCGCCGGCAATGAACACCTTCATGTGGGACAGCCCCTTCACCAGGCGCCACCTCGACGTCGTCGCGGAGCTCGGCGTGTCCGTCATTCCTCCGGTGACCAAGCGGCTGGCCTGCGGGGACTACGGCAACGGCGCCATGGCAGAGCCCTCGGAGATCTGCAGAACCGTCAGTCGGGATCTTCTTCGGACCACAAGATCCACTCTGAACACCCTCTGCAGCTCAACTGAAGTTCCACCCTATGCAATTTGAATACTCCTGTAGCTCAACTGAAGTTCCCCCTTCACGCGATTCGTTTGGACTTGTACATATGGTTCTCGCCAAGTTTTTCCATTCCAATCTTTTGCTGCTAACTGTGCATACCGCACATGTCACTGCCACAACCCTGTGTTAAGTGTGCATCCATTCGGCGCATGATTTTCGTAAGTTCTTGTTAGTTTGTTTTTGAAACGAGCATGTTCTTTTGTTACACGCCAACATACACACTCAAAAGACATTTGTATAGACTGAGGCAAGCTATTGTCGAACTCTTTTGGGAAACACTAGGTACAGCATAGAGCATACGCACGTGCGACTGCTGAAGATTTTTGTTGAGCGTGTAAACAAAAATACAGGGCAAAAATCAAGCCTACAGGAGTGCTTCTAGACGGGGAGAGCATTGCCGGCTAGAGATGAGACATGGCAGCTGTCGAGCTCGTCTTAACTCCTCACGCTCACGGGTGAAGCTTTCTGTTCAAAACCCGCTGGGGCTGTTCCCAGGCTTTGAAGATTTCTGCTGCTGGTCTAGATCATGGTCGAAGGCAGCATCCAGAGCCTAGAAATTATATATAATCAGCTTGCTGAAAATTATTGAAGAAAATTGGAACCATGAAAAAGACCATGGCGATTCATGCGTTTCAGGGGATCAATAGCAGGCGGTACCCTCTGTCCGTTTAGTACAGTGGGTAGTATGAGCACGATGAACAGCAAATAAAAGCATTCGAAACAAATATTTGATCTAAGCCGTGGTAAATCTAATTCGGCTCACAAGTGCATATGAACACGTGTGAAAACACATATCAAAATGTAAAAATAAACTGAAATAATATTCCGCATGTACATCTAGATATTCTATGTTTCTACACAAGTTTTCAGAAACAAAGAACATTTTCAGTGTCGCATGTAAAAAGATAAATTTTGATGCTCCAACCTAACCATTTGCAGAACATATATTTTTGTTTTTACACAGGCCACAAAAAATGCCCCTCCCCCTCCCCCCCCCAAAAAACTTGTGTGTGAACATAGAATGCCCAGATGTATACGTGATGTTTATTTTGACATTTTTTTTCATGCATTTTTCATAATAGATTCATGTGCACCTATGAGCCAAAACACCACCTCCCCTGAGCCGTGTAATTTTTTTTCTCGAACACACACTTAGACGTGTGTCATTGTATATTAGAAGAAACCGTCAAGTAAGACGGGAGCATACAAGGTGGTAGGTGGTAGCAAAGCTACGGAAAAGTTCAGAGAAAAGGAAAAAATAACTATATAAGGTTAACTTTGTTAAGCCTGCAGCGCATGGTAATGAAATGCATTAAGGAACGGCAGGAACCTGGGTCATGGGCTTTACGAGTCGAGATATATCGTGTCTTACATCAGGCTGTGCCGATTCCTTTATATCCTGCGCGTAAGAGTGCACACAAGATGCATCATGTCAAGTATTAGACGGAATCTCACCACCAATCTTTCAGCAACAGGGAAAATAATAATTCCATAGTGATGCATACAAATATAAGCAATTTCAGTAAACTAAGTTATAATTATATTCCAAATATCAGTTTTGCTGAGGAAGATTTACCTGTAACTTTTGATATATCTGTGTCATTGCACCCAGAACCCTTTGAACCTGTGGAACAACTACTCAGAAATCTAAGCCATTGATATTTGAAAGAAAGGGTACCATATATAGCAGTCCTACCAGGTAGCTAGACTATCTAAAATTAGTGACACAGACATACATATGAGAAATAAAAAATGGGTCAATCTGGGCATTCTTGAATTACTGCATAACACAACATTAACATCTGCTATTTTTTAAAACAACAATTGGTTTTCTTAACAGAACTAATGCAGCATGAGAAAATCTAAGGACAAACTGAGTTGTTAGTACAACATTTGATAACCAAAATACAACATCAACACCAACAACAACAACAATAATAATAATACTAATAATAATAATAATAATAATAATAATCATCTAGTGGTGGTTAAATTTCGGTCATGAGTACATGACAATAAGACACTGCATTTGATACTAAAATTAGTGTCAGTGAAAAAATAGACAGCCATGTTGGTAACACATGAAACTCCAGCATTAAAACTGTCTGTTTCTGTTTGCACCAGCTATATAGGGCCTATAATGTGCAAGGATGTTATTTTCATTCTTGAAACAGGAAGACAACATTCCTGTGAATATTTATTAACCAGCCACTGAATTACCATCTGTGGGTTACAAAATAAAGTGCAGATAAGATAGGAGTGACTTTACACCTTATTTCTAAGGGCTGCAGTTGTTATTGGGTACGATGACCAAAAATGGTGCAGCAACTCCTCGATAGCCATCCAATGCTAAGAAAATAGACAGTTCACAAGAAATTCCATCAATAAAATAGTACAAATGTACTATAAGCTTTCAAGTGCAGTGGGAGGAGATTTAAGAATGGTCAGACAAAATATACACAAAGAAATGAATGAAAATATACACTCTGACAACTCTGGAAAATATAGACTCTAAATTGAAAGTATAGTACAGCTTCCTCATAAAAGGTAAATAAAGGCGCAGCATCTCACGTCCATAAGTTCATCTCGTGTTCGGCGTGGCAGACGACCAAGGAGACTGTCTTGAGGTTTCTTAAGATTAAGCATTCGTGATCGTGAAATTCCTTCATTCAATTCTTTAAGAACCTAGGACCATACCATGTAAGTGTTAGGCTCATGCAGTTTAAGAATAAAGAAGTCACAACATCATATACAGATCTTGTGTTTGTGCATGAAAACTTGGGAGTATGGGATGTTGTTAAAGACGGGTGAATAGATTATACACAATAAGAATTGTAACAAAACAACTGAAGACAAACTTGTTCACCTTGCAAAATAGATTTTCTTTTGCAAAATGCAAAATTGTGGACCAAATAAGGTGTAATTAATATATAAATAGTTACACACATCAATACAAGCTTTCTCGTAGTCATACCAACACATCCCTTAGTAGAAGGGTATGTACCATGTAGACTTCTGGCCTACTGATGTGCTCCCAGAAATGGTTGGCAACTTGTTGATTCGTTCTATGCAAATATTCTTCACTAGTTTTGGAAGAACAAATTCTTTTCAGTGAGAATAAAAAAACAGAAATGACAGAGTAACAGACCAATGCACAAAATTTCGTTTTGAAATTAGTACCCAGTCAGCTTCATTTGGGCAGGGCCACACAAGTTGACTATAGAAGGCTGGAATCAGGTCTTAACTAAAACTGTTTACCTTAAGAGCCACATCTGATTGAACAATCGGACAGTTCAATTTCACAGACGGTATTTGATCCATCAAATGACCGAATGCTTCATGGGTGCTCAGGCTGCAGCTATGAGCCTTTCTTACATCATTATTGCCATTTAAAGTTCTCAGAGCATTTGCTTGCTGAGAATCGAAATATTCTCGAGGATCCTATTAAGATAAAGAAAGGCATAAGAATCCATAACCTTGCAATTAATATTGTGGTTCATATATCTACTAATAAGCCATATGAACCAACTTTACCTTTATACAAAGTGGTGCATACGGTATAGTTCTTGGAACTTGCAGGTCCTCTATCTCAATCATGCGGGCCATCTTAACCAATCTCTCATGACTAGCATCATCAGCAACAGAACTAGAAGGTCTTTCTGCAGTTTATAACTCATCGGCTTAACAGGGAACTAGGGTGAGAAAAGAAGCAAACACTGATGTCAATTTCTAACCCTTCCTGGACCTTGCAAGTGCTCCAGTAACAGGCTCCATATCAGCTGATTTGATATCTGCACAAAGATGCATAAAATAATATACTCACCTTACGGACTGAAAGCATATAATGTGTTAATATTAACAACCACTGAGCAAATGCAGAGCTAGAACATGAAACTTAAAGTTGGAATTCCTCTGGTTGATGAAGTTTGCAACGGTTTGAAACTTAAGTACAACAAGACACAACAAGTACAACGATATAGTTTGCAACGGTTAATTTGTACGATCCTTGGTGCATTATTTTTCAGGATTTGGTTGATGAAGAATTAGAGCCACATCACACCATTCAGATGAACAGGAAGCCAGGGAAAAGTGTTGTCGCAGAAGAACTATTAGGCTCCTAGCAACTTAGCATATACAAATACCTGGGCTCAGTATCATCTCGTAATAGTAACAGCATGCTTGACCAATCAACTTCAGTACAAAAAAGTTCAAAAGAAACAGCACAGAAGCTTTTGAGTTCAGTGCAAACTTCTACCTGTTGATCTCTGCTCAAGAACGACAGCAGCATGCCGATTCAGATCCTGAGAAAGTGATCTCCTAGCCACTTCAATATCAGTATCAGTTGTCTCTTCGGTGCCATCACGGAGAATCTCATGATCCTACATTCCCGAAAGAATAATGATATGAACACTTTCAAGATGGGATAAGCACTTCATGAGATTATGATCAAAATACCAGATAAACTTTCTCATCATGAGAGACAAATAAACACGTGTCTTTGTGAAGTTGTAGACATAGCAAAACAATAGCAAGAATACAAACACACCGGGAGATGGATGTAGTCATCTCCTGCATCTGCCTCCATGTCAAATGTTGGATCAACTTGTTTTATCTGTAATTGAAACTTGAATCAGTAAATAGAAAGAATAGTCTCAAGGAACAGAAGCATTACAAAATAAGCAAGATTACACCAATAAATAACTCGAATTATACCTTGAGCTTTGCTTCCTTGGCAAGTATATCATCATTTTTTAAGAACATGGCTAATTCCTCATCTCCAGCAGCCTCAGCTTTTGCCCTTAAAGTACTTTCTGTCCTAAGTAGATACTCAGCTCTACAATATTTTGTCCAAAAATCCTGTTCTGATAACTTTTGGATTTGGTTCATGAGAGATGAAGGAAAAGAAAAGCAACATGAGAATCCAAATCCACTTTATGCTGATACAGATATAGTGTAAATTAACGCCTACTTAGGCCCACGCTTCCTAAAGCCTATGCTAAGGCGCATGACAATTGTATAAATATGCAACATCTTACCTTCTTTGGGACATAATCTAAAAATGCCCGATGCACGGCTGGCTTTTCCGCAAAAATCTGCAAAACATCCAATAGTATGTCATGTTCATCACAACTGATCTGTTCAAGCCTTTTAAGTATTGCAACATCAAATGAAAATCCTTGTAATTTAGCATTTACATGGTTAATAATGCATTGCAGGTACACTAGTACTCTTTAGAAGATATGGCCCAGCACAAGGACAAGAATAAGACTGGTTTAGGGTAAGGACCATAGTTACAAGGAATCTGTTCAATCAGGTTGAGAAACAGGGTCCCCTCAAAAAAAGGTTGAGAGTCAGGGTAACATGGCATTTTCATCCAGTATAGCTACAAGGCAATGGGACACATTTTCATGCAGTAGAAATGGCTTATTACATCTTCATGATGTAATAATTAGATCAATATCATCGCAGAGTTAATTTGTAAAATACCACCCAGTGTGAGGATGACATGTGGCATCTAGGGCCATGTGTCAACATTACCATAAGAAAGCAGGTGAGGTGCTGCTCCTTACCCTGAAAAAATATGTTTTGGGTATATTTACTTACACTATACCCCTGCCCCGACGGAACACGCAATAGATACTCCCTCCTATCCAAAATAACTGTCGGGGGCTTAGTTCAAATTTTAACTAAAACCCCGAGACTTATTATGGATCGGAGGGAGTACCTAAAGAATAATTGGTCAAGTGGAAACCATTAAACAACATAAATTATTTAGAAATTCCATTGCCAGCAAAGTAGATATAGTTGTTTCCTCAGAGCGTACGACTGCACTTATGACAGTTGAAAAAAAATAGTAAATGATGCCACCGGCAGACCTGCAGTTGAATGAAGCATAGCTGCACTTATGACAGTTAAAAGAACAGAAAACGATGCTAGCAGGCAGACCTGCATTTAGATGGTGATTCATGACCAAAGTAGAAAGAATGTACCTCATCGATCATCTCGGTAGTCGGATGGAAAGTAACCTTGTTTGTCTGCCACAGATCACACAGACGTACTTCCTTCTTTCCAAAAAACAAGGCCTACAAATTTGGTGATTTGGTCCAAAGTCAAAGCTTACTAAATTTGACCAAATATACAGAAGAAAATATCAATATCAGTCTTGAATAAACTAAGACCATCAGTATTCGGAAAGTCAATATCTGATACAATCATGGATCACAGAAACTATCATAATATACCATATTTATGGGCCCGCAGCAAATTACAGAGCCACTAGCATACCTTTCCATCAGATGATGGCCTAACATCAGCTACCATCACACTTTTGAAACCTGGCTTTTGTTTTGGTGCTTTGTTTACTTCAGAGTCAAGTAAATTCTGCAGAAGGACTTAAATAAATAGTTTCAACTGACTAAATCAGACAAAAATGTAACACAAAACAAACAAAACTGTATCTGTGTACAGTTTTCACCTTTCTCATTGTCCAAAATTCAGACTCTTGCAGAATATTGCAAACAACAAACTTCTTATGTAAGTTCTGCAGTTCACTGAATAGAAAAGGGCTCAATGAGACAAAAAAAAAGTCAATAATGTGATAGTTTGCAAACTGTTAAAACAGCATATCCAGATTAAAGGTCAATCCGCACAGTTATACTCATAAACTTAGCACCCCCGCAAAAAAAAAAAAATACTCATAAACTTAGCAGCATGAACATGTTCCTGAGGTGAACAATTGAAGAAATATGCCGGAATAACATCCACATAAAAAATGGATAGGTGAAAACATTTGAACATCTTAGCATTATTTTGGCTCTTTGAAAGGTGTACAGTTACAACTGATACAAGACATGTCACTTTCAATCTAGCAGCTATTCCACCAGCTTCACTATGTGCTGTGACACAGGTCTGCGTCAAAGCTGATGAAACAGAGCAGTAAAGACTAGTTAAAGGGGACACTCTAATGTCATCTTTAGTTAAGTAAACCTATTTAAGACAAATGGGTACTTCAAGAGAAGTTAATCTTAGAATCAGAAAAACTGATAAACAGAAGAGCTCAGAAATTAACTGAGACTAAGGCAGCTTAAACTATTGCGGTTTAGCATGAAATTATCATCACTACCTCAGGTTACTATCAGCAGAAGAAACATGCCGGGGGAGTGTTTGAAATAAGGATATTACCTGTCTTCTCGCAGTAATTTCATCCGCCGCTCCATTTCGGCAGAACTGACTTGTTCTGGACCAGTTGACGCAGTTGATTTTGGAGGTACACCATTTGGTGTAGGAGGCACAGTACCTTGATGTTTGCCAAAAAGCCTAGCTGAAAATACAATGCCATCAGTTTTATATACTGGAGTATGTTCTTTTGGCAATAAGTGTATATACTAGAGGTGAAACTCAAAACCACAATATTGATTGAAGTGAGTAAGCACCAAAATTAATATTAGAAAAATTCATAATCCTCAATCCGAAAAAGAATAATCAGTTCCTAGATGATGTATCTGCTCATAATTTAAATGTGTAAAATCTATTTTCTATATAACAGCTTGCTAAACCTAAATCTGACTGAAAATGATATATGAGCTAGTAGATACCTTTAATGAGCATTACCTACAAAGTCGCGGCACAAATCACGGTTACCAACATTGTCAAACTCAAAAATATAGCCTCCCCCCTGAAAAAAAGCATGCACACCACAATCTTCTCCGTCACAGAAATAAATGTAAAGCATGTGCCAATAAACCAAAACCAAACAGCATGATTAAGTTAATGATCATACCTTGTCAGAATTATGTAAAAGATTCAGTAAAGGTTGTGTTGGTTTGCTACCATCTACTCTGTTGAACTTGTGACCTGAAGCACATGGAAGAAGAAGCTACAAAGTTACCATCAAGCATACTGGTAATGACCATGAAATCAGTTCAGCTGTTTCATCAACCAACATGCATAACCTAACTCAGGCACGGCGGAATATGTAATATATGGTGTACGTATTTAGTTATTCTTCATTCTGTTAAATCATTTCAAACAATTCCACAGCAAACCCCAAACTAAATCTAGCAAATGTCCACCTATCTACAGTTAAATAGTTTCCTCACACATCCGGACAATGGTAGTGCTTCAGTTCTGCGCAACACTCCAGTGCTATGTTCCTGAAACCAGAACTACATATGGACAAAGGGTGAGTTACCTTTGATGCTTCGGAAATCGACATTGAGCACCATTAATGAGCATGTACCATGAGGGGTAAATGTGAACTTATCTTCACTCTGCAATTATAAGAAGAAAGAAATAATTTGATTTAGATAAAAAATAAGTACATTATGACCAGACCACTTGCAAGCGGTGCGTAAGAAAGGAATACACGATTTACACCAGTTGAAACATACAAAGATGACTATACAAAAGTAATACCCACTAAGGGCTTGTTTGGTACTAGAGTTTCAGTGGGGATTAGCGGGGATAATCCGCTCCAAACTTCAAATCCCCACTTATCCCCAATACATGTTTGGTGCTAGAGTAGAGCGAGTTTAATCCCCACTTATCACCACTTTTCACCAAATTTTAGTGTAATTTTTTCAATCCCCAATACTCTACCCCTACCTAGTGGATTGGGGTTGGGGTTTTGTGGGGATTGGGTGACAAAAGTGATTCACCCAATACTCTAGAGTATTATCCCCACTAATTCCCACTAAAACACTAGTACCAAACAAGGCCTAAGTCAAACAAGCGTGGTAACATCGTACACACAAAAAAATGCAGCCACGAACCAAACAACTAGTTCCAGCAGATTCTCTATAGCATGGATTGAGCACCCAGTTCCATTAAGAAAATTGAACACCGGGCCCAACAAAGGCTTGAGCTTGACCCACAATCCTTCTGTTCCAACCGTGATGCTAACCCCAAGGTCGGATGAGCTACACATGTAACAATGAGAAAAGAACCAACCCCCGAACCCATGTTCAAGGGACAGGCACGCCCAATCCTCCGCTAGAAGCAGTTGCACGGTTTGAGATGGAAGGGGCGCGGAGACGGCGAGCGAGGATGGCACACGCACCATGTTGAGGACGCCGCTGGTGCCGGGGTCCCTGAGCGTGGTCCTGTACTTGGCACCGATCGTCAGGGTCCCCATTGCCTCCTCCTCCTCCTGGTCCTGCTCCTCGCTCGCCAACCTCCGGCGAGTGACACGTCGCCTCGACTCGCCGCTGCCGATGCCGACGAGGTTGTAGTAGGGTTTCGTGAGTGCGGGCGGAGGCCGGACCGCCGGAGTCGTTGAAGAGTTGGAGCCCGGTCCGGTCCATACGCGAGTTGGGTTCCGACTCCGGCCTGCTCCAAATTTGTATGTCTGCTACGGTAGGGTTTCGTTCCTCTACATAAGTTGATCGATATATCGAGCCACGCCCTCTCCTAGTCCACGGAACAAGAAAATCGATCGGCGCCCCGAGTCGAGGAGCGATGGCAGATAAGGATGTGGAGACTTCGGACGTCGAGACTCGATCGGCGACGCCGAGTGATAAGGAGGCGGAGGCGTTGGACGTCGAGAAGAAGCCGGCCGAGACAGGCAAGGCGGCCGACGCGATCCAGGCTGCTGATGAGTGCGACGATGAGTACCCGACTGCTGCGGAGGACCTCGCTGATATCACCGAGATGGCGAGGCTCCTGAACGAGTCGGATGAGTGGATCGAGGAAAGAAGGCAGATGTACAAGGAGATGGCTGCCCGTAGCAAGAGGATCATGGAGGACTTCGTGCAAAGCTACGGCGACTGGATCAACCGGCAGCTGGGCTGCGTCGAGGAGGAGGAGGAGGAGGATGAGGATGAGGAGGAGGATCCCGAGTACGATGCCAACTTCGCCAGGATGCAGGAGTTGAACACGATGCTGTGGAATGAACACCTCCTTAATAAGAGTGCTCGCCGGCCTGGTCCGTGAAGTCAACTGCGGCAGAGAGGAGGACAATACGGTGCATGGCTCTAGTTAATTTGTAGATTCGTCTATATGTAATTCTGTGTCAACTCTGTAGGCTGCAGCAAAGTTATACCCATATGGGTTATCTAGTTAGTACTACTTCGTTATTGAACCTCAGGCAGCTTACATGGTTGACTTGATTGGAAGGGTTTGACTGACACATGCAACACTGGCTCACGCCCTTAGAGCATGTCTAACAGACCTTAAAAGGGCCAAACCTGTATAATAACTGCCGGAATACGGGTTTCGGCTCTACCGGTCGTCTAGCAGACCCCGTAAAAACGGCCCCCGCTCCGATTTTTCCTGTTTTCGATTACGGGGCGGGTCTTCGCCCCCTACTTGTGCGGGGTGGGAGCGGGGATAGAGGGCCAAACCAGTATCCCATTTCCGAAACCGCGCACGGACATTTCAGTTCCCCCCACCCGTTTTCCCCCGCGCCGCCGCAGCCACCCGCGCGCCACCGCCAGAATCCGTCAGATCCGCGCCCCTCTGCCGCCCGCCGAGCCGCGCCGAGCTGCGTCGACGCCCGCCGCACCCCCGCCGAAGATCCGCGTCCCTCCGCGCGCGCGCCGCCGCCCTCCCGCCGCAGTCTTCTCCGCCGTTTTCGCCGGTGAGTATTCCGCCGCGATCTTCTTCGTTCTCGCCGGTAAAATGGACGTGTTTGGGGCTGATGTATGCTACACCGTGGTAGATGGCTTCGGAGGATGTGCACATGGCGGATTTGGACGCGACGTCGACCGATTGGTCCTCGTCGGATTCCGACGATTCGGACATCGACGAGTTGCTCGACGACGAGACGGAGATGATCCTGCTCCTGTTCGGCATGAAGCACATGGAGGACCGCGCCAAGCTGCTGGATCAGCGGAAAGGATCCGTGATGGGGCGTATGTGCATTCCGCAGAACCGCGCACTCGGCCACGAACAGCTATGCAAGATTATTTTGCCGAGGTACCGACCTATCCTCCCCGCCTCTTCCATAGACGGTACCGAATGCGTAGGACTTTGTTCGAGAGAATCGTCAAAGATTGCGAGGCAAATTGCGATTATTTCAAGCAAAGAAGAAACGCTGCCTAAGTCATGGGATTTAGCCCATATCAAAAAATATCCGCCGCCATGAGGGTTATTGCATACGGTATACCAGCAGATTATACCGATGAGTACCTTTGCATTAGTGTGCAAACAACCACGAATTGCGTGCGTATGTTTGCCAATATGGTGATCAAGTTGTATGGAGAGACGTATCTCTGAGCTCCAAATGAGGAAGATACAAAAGGGCTCATGGAGATCAATGAAAAGAGGGGGTGGCCGGGGATGCTTGGTAGTTTGGATTGCATGCATTGGACATGGAAAAATTGTCCAAAAGCATGGCATGGAATGTACTGTGGCAAAAGCCGTGATGCTACCATTGTTCTTGAAGCTGTGGACTCTCAAGACTTATGGATTTGGCATGCTTTTTTTTGGACTGCCGGGGACACTCAACGACATCAACATATTGAATAGATCCCCTTTGTTTGCAAGACTAATTAAGGGTGAAGCTCTAACTTGTAACTACAAAGTATGAACAATGAGTACACCATAGGGTACTATCTCACAGATGGTATTTACCCTAACTATGCAGCCCTTGTCAAGTCCATAAAAGAGAAAAAGGACAAGGCTTTGACAAGAAAGGAAGCTTGCTTCACCAAAAATCAAGAGGCATGCCGCAAGGATATTGAGAGAGCTTTTGGTGTCTTGCAAGCAAAGTTTGCAATTATCCGGGGTCCTGCAAGGTTTTGGGACAAGGAAACTCTTGTTGATATCATGACATGTTGTGTGATTCTTCACAACATGATCATTGAAGATGAAAGAAGTTTGAACTTGCCATGTTTCTATGACAATGTTGGCACCCGAGTGCAGCCCGAGAGAAACCCTGATCGGATTGAAGCTTTTCTTGCAGCTCATCGAGGCATTGAAAATGCCGAGACTCATCACCATCTCATCCAAAATCTGATTGATCACCATTGGCAGTTGCATGGCCAATGAGTTATTACATTCATTTCCCATTGTTGTATGTGTGAAACATTCATTTCCTATTGTTGTATGTGTAAAACATTTGTTATTTGTTTAATTCTTCCATTAAAACATTTGTTGACATTTCCGAAAAACATTATTGTAATAATTATGACGATTATTGTGTGATGTAAAACATGCTAGCTCGGACGAGTTTTTGACCGGCGAAAAGTGAATACAGGACCCTCTACTCGCGTTTTAAGGGGCGAAAAAATACGGGATCTGTTAGACATGCTCTTAGTCAAGCTGAACTTTTTTTCTTCTTCTGTTGGAACAATTCAAATGTAAGATCTGGGATATCTTGCCATGTATCCTTTAATATCCATCCGTTCATGTCCTTCCTAGAAGCAACTAGCGCACCTGAAAAATGATTAATCTATTTTCCTTCTTTTTTTTGTTAAAATTCTTACATTCAGGATCTTATCATAAATCAGTTTAGTAGCCAGGATAGAGAAAAGCTGTGTTGAATGTAGATGAGCTGCAGTCCAGTAAGACAGCCCATGTAATCTACTGAAATCTCAAAGCACAACCAACATGCATATCCTAACTCAGTTGTTTCATCAACCAACATGCATAACCTACCTCAGGCACGGCAGAATATGTAATATATAGTGTATGTATTTAGTTATTCTTCATTCTGTTAAATCATTTCAAACAATTCCACAGCAAACCGCAAACTAAATCTAGCAAAAGTCCACCTATCTACAGTTAGATAGTTTTCTCGCACATCAGTACAATGACAGTGCTTCAGTTCTGCACAACACCTCAGTGCTATGTTCCTGAAACCAGCACTGCATATGGACAAAGGGTGAGTTACCTTTGATGCTTCGGAAATCGACATTGAGCACCATTAATGAGCATCTATCATGAGGGGTAAATGTGAACTTATCTTCAGTCTGCAATTATAAGAACAAAGAAATAATTTGATTTAGATAAAAAAAAGAAGCACATTATGACCACTTGCAAGCAGTGCATAAGAAAGGAATACACGATTCACACCAGTTGAAACATACAAAGCTGACTACACAAAAGTAATACCCACTAAGTCAAAGAAGCGTGGTAACATTGTACACAAAAATTGCAGCCAGGAACCAAACAACTAGTTCCAGCAGATTTTCTATAGCATAGATTGAGCACCCAGTCCCATTAAGAAAATTGAACACCGGGCGCGACAAAGGCTTGACCCACGATCCTTGTGTTCCAACCGCGATGCTAACCCCAAGGTCGGATGAGCTACACATGTAACAATGAGAAAATAACCAACCCCCAAACCCATGTTCAAGGGACAGGCACACAGAAGCAGTAGCATGGTTCAGATGGTAAGAGCATCTCCAATCGCGTCCCCCCAAACCGTCCCCCAAACGGCACCGGATTGAGCGTTTGGGGACGTGTTTTGTTCGTGCCGCGTTTGGGGGGCGTCGCTCCCTAGCCGCGTCCCCAAACGCTCTCCCAAAACTTAAAAATTAATTAAAAAACTCTTTACTAATATTCAAATCGGTGCAACATAAATAAATTACATATAAAAAGCTTCGGAAAACATAATCAAATTACATATAATTTTTTTTAAAACTTCTTCTTCTTTGATGGCCCCGCCTCGTCGTCCTCATCACGGTGGCGCTTCCTGCTCGTCACCTCTTCCGAAGAGGCGGTGTCAGTCGACGCATCGGAGGAACTTGTGTCCTCCTCGTCGTCGCCGGTGCTCGCCGGCTGCGCCTTGGCCTTGGCCTTCGCTTTCGCATCCGCCTCCGCCTTTGCACGGGCCGCCGCCGCCGTTGCCTCCTCAGACCCTTCCTCCTCCGCCTCCTCTTCCACGGCATGCCATTCCTCCGCGATGTCCAGTGGCGGCAAGGAATCATCTCCGCTGCTGGGCATCTGGACTCTGTCCCACCAATGGCGCCATCCTGGAGGCTTGCCCTCGCTGGAGGTGTCAGATGGAAGACCAGAGATGTAGCTCATCGTGAGGAGAAGCTTGGATGAATGGCGTCCGGTTGAAGATCCGAAAGCGCCTACGTACGGGTCTTATTGAGCGCGGATGAACGGCGACGTAGAAGTCGAAGAGAGCGGCGGTTGCTCTTCCGAGGAGTTCGCGCTCCATTCCGGTGGTTGGCGCGTCGGTCGACGCGGTTGCCAATGCGACGGTTCCCCTTCCCGACAACTGCACCGTCGCTACGTAGGCGGCGGTTGAGCGTCCGAGCCGCTGACACGTCGGGCCCGCGCCGCGCCGGACAAAAAGGGCCTTTGGGGCGCGTGGCTGGGAACGATTTTTTTCCGGAGCGCCCCAAATACCTTTGGGGCCCCATTTTTGTCCGGCGCGGCCCAATACGGTGTCCGGCGCCCCGAGCCCGTCCTCGCTACACAGGGGACGCTCCGGGCATGCCGAACACAACGAATGAGAGGCGAGGAGGCGCGGGCCCGATGCGTCAGCGGCTCGAACGCTCAACCTCCGTCTACGTAGTGACGGTGCAGTTGCCGGGAAGGGGAAACGTTGCATTGGCAACCGCGTCGACCGACGCGCCAACCACCGGAATGGAGCGCGAACTCCTCGGAAGAGCAACCACCGCTCTCTTCGACTTCTGCGTCACCGTTCATTCTAGCTCAATAAGACCCGTACGTAGGCGCTTTCGGATCTTCAATCGGCCGCCATTCATCCAAGCTTCTCCTCACGATGAGCTACATCTCTGGCCTTCCATCTGACACCTCCAGCGAGGGCAAGCCTCCAGGATGGCGCCATTGTTGGGACAGATTCTGGACGCCCAGCAGCGGCGATGATTCCCCGCCGCCACTGGACAATGCGGAAGAATGGCAGGCCGTGGAGGAGGAGGCGGAGAAGGAAGGGTCTGAGGAGGCAAAGGCGGACGCAAAAGCGAAGGCCAAGGCGCAGCCGGCGAGCACCGGTGACGACGAGGAGGACACAAGTTCCTTCGACGCGTCGACCGACACCGCCTCTTTGGAAGAGGTGACAACCAGGAAGCGCCACTGTGGCGAGGACGACGAGGCGGGGCCATCAAAGAAGAAGTAGTAGTTTTTAAAAAATGTAATTTGATTATATTTTTTCGAAGCTTTTATATGTAATTTTTTTATGTTGCACCAATTTGAATATTAGTAAAGAGTTTTCTTCTATCTATTAAAATTAGTTTTTAAGTTTTGGGGAGGGCGTTTGGGGGACGCGGCTGGGGAGCGACGTCCCCCAAACGCGGCACGAACAAAACACGTCCCCAAACGCTCAATCTGGCGCCGTTTGGGGGACGGTTTGGGGGACGCGACTGGAGATGCTCTAAGGGCGCAGAGACAGTGAGCGAGGATGGCACACACACCATGCTGATGACGCCGCTGGTGCCGGGGTCCCTGAGCATGTTCCTGTACTTGGCACCGATCGTCAGGGTCCCCATTGCCTCCTCTTCCTGCTCCTCGCTCGCCCATGCGGGGAGAGTGGCAGACATTTGCTCGCCAACCTCCGGTGAGTGACTGATCGCCTCTACTCACCGCCGCCGGTGCCGACGGGTTTGTAGTAGGGCTGCGTTCGTGCGGTCGAAGGCCGGAGTCATTGAAGAGGCAGACCGCGCCGCGCGACGTTGAGGGAGAGTGCTGGCGTGGGAGTTGGCTTGCAACGGTGCCAGAAAGTAGCTCCTTGTGACGGTAAAGCACACGTCCGTTGGGAACCCCAAGAGGAAGGTGTGATACGTACAGCAGCAAGTTTTCCCTCAGTAAGAAACCAAGGTTTATCGAACCAGTAGGAGATGAAGGCCACGTGAAGGTTGTTGGCGAAGGTGTGTAGTGCGGCGCAACACCAGGGATTCCGGCGCCAACGTGGAACCTGCACAACACAATCAAGATACTTTGCCCCAACTTAACGGTGAGGTTGTCAATCTCACCGGCTTGCTGTAAACAAAGGATTAAACGTATGGTGTGGAGAATGATGTTTGCTTGCAAAGAACAACAGAGAACAATGATTGCAGTAGGTTGTATTTCAGATGTAAAAGAATGGACCGGGGTCCATAGTTCACTAGTGGTGTCTCTCCAATAAGATAAATAACATGTTGGGTGAACAAATTACGGTTGGGCAATTGACAAATAGAGAGGGCATAACAATGCACATACATATCATGATGACTACTATGAGATTTATTTAGGGCATTACGACAAAGAACATAGACCGCTATCCAGCATGCATCTATGCCTAAAAATTCCACCATCGGGTTAGCATCCACACCCCTTCCAGTATTAAGTTGCAAACAACAGACAATTGCATTAGTACTGTGCGTAATGTAAACAATACAAATATCCTTAGACAAAGCATTGATGTTTTATCCCTAGTGGCAACAGCACATCCACAACCTTAGAACTTTCTGTCACTGTCCCAGATTCAATGGAGGCATGAACCCACTATCAAGCATAAATACTCCCTCTTGGAGTTACAAGTATCAACTTGGCCAGAGCCTCTACTAGCAACGGAGAGCATGCAAGATCATAAACAACACATATATGATAGATCGATAATCTACTTGACATAGTATTCCATATTCATCGGATCCCAACAAACACAACATGTAGCATTACAATAAGATGATCTTGATCATGATAGACAACTCACAAGATCTAAACATGATAGCACAAGAGGAGAAGACAACCATCTAGCTACTGCTATGGACCCATAGTCCAAGGATGAACTATTCACGCATCAGTCCGGAGGCGGGCATGGTGATGTAGAGCCCTCCGGTGATGATTCCCCTCTCCGGCAGGGTGCCGGAGGCGATCTTCAGAATCCCCCGAGATGGGATTGACGGCGGCGGCGTCTCTGGAACTTTTCTCGTATCGTGGCTCTCGGTACTAGGGTTTTCGGGACGGAAGGATTATATAGGCGAAGGGGCAGAGTCGGGGGACGCCCGAGGGGCCCACCCCATATGGCGGCGCGGCCGGGGGTGGGGCCGCGCCCCCTATGGTGTGGCCGCCTCGTGGCCCCTCTTCGTCTCCTCTTCGGTGTTCCGGAAGACTCCGTGGAAAATAAGACCGTGGGCTTTTGTTTCGTCCAATTCGAGAATATTTCCTGTGTAGGATTTCGAAACCAAAAACAGCAGAAAATAGGAACTGACGCTTCGGCATCTTGTTAATAGGTTAGTGCCGGAAAATGCATAAAAATGATATAAAGTGTATATAAAACATGTGAGTATTGTCATAAAACTAGCATGGAACATAAGAAATTATAGATATGTTTGAGACGTATCAGAGAGCTGGGCGTCAGGCGTGGCCGGAACACGGGCGGCGGTGGCCTGGAACCCTACGTGCTGACCAGGTCGGCCATTACCGCGTGCCGCACACCCCTGCGCGCGGTATGGGCCGGCCCCATTGGCCCAAATCCGTTTTTTTTTTGCTGTTTCGTGTTTACTATCTTTTTTCTGTTTTGTTTCCTTTTCTTTTCTATTTATGACAATTTAAACTATATTTAAATTTTAAAATGAGCATTTTTTAAAATATTCAAATTCAAAAATATTTAAATATAAGATATTTCAATTTAAAAGTGTTCAAATTAAAAAATCTCGGTTTTAAAAATATTCAATCGCAAATTTATTCAAATTCAAAAAATGTTTAAATTTGAAAATTTTCAAAAAATATTTCTAACACTTTAAATTCATATTTAAAGTTTTAAAAGAATTTAAATAAAATTTTGGAGGTACTCCCTCCATCCTCAAATAAGTGGACATCTAGCTTCAAACTTTGTCTATAAAAGGGTGTACTCCAATGTTCCCAATGTATTTTAAAGGAGCCAAACTCATTGGAGGTGAAAGCATTAAAGAGGAGAGATGCATCTTCCCAATGTATTTTTCACTTGACTTCATAATTTATCTTGAAAAACCCGCATGTAAACTTATTTGTGGACGAAGGGAGTAGCCAATAATAAATACTACAAATCTGTAAAATATCAATAAGAGTTACTCCCTCCGATCCGAAAAAGAGTCGGGTCGTAGTACAATGTTACTTTACAAAATATTCTTTGGTAATTATAGGGACTGACAAAACCCCCCTCCATATCTCGATCAGGCCGTGATGACCCACAAGTACAGGGATGTATCATATTACTTTCGATAAATAAGAGTGTCGAACCCAACGAGGAGCAGAATATGTTGACGAGTAGTTTTGATCGAGGATTCACTGTAAACACTAGCAAACTGGTTTGCAGGGGTATTTTGTATTGGAGATAAATAAAGTACGAGTAAATAAAATACAATAATAATAATTGCAGCAAGTGGCCCAATCCTTTTTAGAGCAAAGGACAAGACGGTTGTTGTACTTATAATGATCAAACGTTCCTGAGGACACACGGGAATTTCGTTAACTTATTTCGCTTCACATAGCTGAATAATCTTCAATGGTTTGGTAAGTGTTGTGTGGGTGAATCTATGCTAATGTACTACCCCATACTTGGACTAATACATATTTTTGATTATACCTCTTGCAAGCATCCGCAACTACAAAAAAGTAATTAAGATAAATCTAATCACAATCTTAAACTTTGAGATCCTACACTCCCTCGTGCACCGGTGTCCTAACGGAGGTTTGGGTTTCTGTCGCTCCCGCAACCCCACAATTAGTAGCCAAATACACGATGCATTCCCTGTAATATCCCAGGTAATGGGTTACAAAAATAGAGGAAACTGATGTGTGCATTGCATTCATGCATAGAAAATCTGGGGAAATTTCGCGCTTTAAAGTAAAACAGTCACAGTAACTGAAGTTTCACTTGACCTTGGTGGAATTGAAGTAGCTCATCAAGTCCAGTGCTATAAACCTCAATGTGACTTTGCTAAAACCTTGTTTTGGGTAGAGATAATTTGATCTAAGGGGTTAGATCAAATGGAATTAAAATCTACACAGGAACTTATTAATCAAGGAACAACTACTGGATCTTATTAAAGATCATAACATGGAATTCCTTGCCAT
>NC_061513.1:344464615-344485494 GCF_022539505.1 Lolium rigidum | reverse complement strand
TCCGGAGTTATTTGCGCTTTACCTCATTGTAAAGTAGGAGGCTGTGATGATCTTATGTAACCGAGTCAATGTTGTAATTCTATAGACATGCCTTGGACCCGCATATGTTTCTGTTGTACCACTCTGAGCGATATAATACTAGTGGAACGGTGTTTCATTGGTGTTATATCAGACTTGCATACTACACCATGCAGTGGTATGCCGGGTCACCACACTACTGGACATTATTATGAGAGGACAATATGGTTGTAGAAATTTTCATGTTACTAAAACACCTCTCTACATGCTGAAATCTTGAAGTTGCGCTTGTCTAGTTTTCCTATGCTTATTGCATTATGCCTGCATGACTTGTTTATTTACAAGATTCCTTTTCATAGGAAGTGGGTTAGGTTTAAATTTGTTTTGAATTTGCTTCTTGATGCTCTCTTTTGCTTCAAATACTATTTCTTGCGAGTGCATCATTAAAACTGCTGAGCCCATCTTAATGGCTATAAAGAAAGAACTTCTTGGGAGATAACCCATGTGTTTATTTTACTACAGTAATTTGTTTTATATTTGAGTCTTGGAAGTTGTTACTACTGTAGCAACCTCTTCTTATCTTTATTTTATTGCATTGTTGTGCCAAGTGACGTCTTTGATAGAAAGGTTGATACTAGATTTGGATTACTGCGCAGAAACAGATTTCTGTCTGTCACGAATTTGGGCAGGGTTCTCCGTAGGTAACTCGGAAAAATCTGCCAATTTTTGTGTGTGATCCTCGGATATGTACGCAACTTTCATTCAATTTGAGCATTTTCATCTGAGCAAGTCTCGGTGCCTCTACAAAATTCGTCTTTACTGGACCGTTCGTTTTGACAGATTCTCGCCTTTTATTTCGCATTGCTTCTTTTGCTATGTTGGATGGATTTCTTTGTTCCATTGACTTCCAGTAGCTTTTTGCAATGTCCAGAAGTGTTAAGAATGATTATGTCACCTCTGAACATGTGAATTTTTGATTATGCACTAACCCTCTAATGAGTTTGTTTTGAGTTTGGTGTGGAGGAAGTTTTCAAGGGTCAATAGAGGAGGATGATACAATATGATCAAGAAGAGTGAAAGCTCTAAGCTTGGGTATGCCCCGGTGGTTCATCCCTGCATATTTCAAGAAGACTCAATCATCTAAGCTTGGGGATGCCCAAGGCATCCCCTTCTTCATCGACAAATTATCAGGTCACCTCTAGTGAAACTATATTTTTATTCCGTCACATCTTATGTACTTTACTTGGAGCGTCTGTATGTTTCTTGTTTTTGTTTTGTTTCAATAAATGCTTGTGTGGGAGAGAGACACGCTCCGCTGGTTCATATGAACACATGTGTTCTTAGCTTTTAATGTTCATGGCGAAGGTTGAAACTGCTTCGTTAATTGTTATATGGTTGGAAACAGAAAATGCTACATGTAGTAATTGGTATGATGTCTTGAATAATGTGATACTTGGCAATTGTTGTGCTCATATAGATTATGTTTAAGCTCTTGCATCATATACTTTGCACCTATTAATGAATAAATACATAGAGCTTGCTAAACTTTGGTTTGCATGATTGGTCTCTCTAAGGTCTAGATATTTTCTAGTAAAGGTCGAACAACAAGGAAGACGGTGTAGAGTCTTATAATGCTTACAATATTCCTTTTATGTGAGTTTTGCTGTACCGGTTCATACTTGTGTTTGTTTCAAACAACCTTGCTAGCCTAAGCATTGTATCGAGAGGGAATACTTCTCATGCATCCAAAATCCTTGAGCCAAACACTATGCCATTTGTGTCCACCATACCTACCTACTACATGGTATTTCTCCGCCATTCCAAAGTAAATTGCTTGAGTGCTACCTTTAAATTTCTATTCTTTATCTTTGCAATATATAGCTCATGGGACAAATAGCCTAAAAACTATTGTGGTATTGAATATGTACTTACGCATCTTATTTCTTATTAAGTTGCTTGTTGAGTGATAACCATGTTCCTGGGGACGCCATCAACTACCCTTTGTTGAATATCATGTGAGTTGCTATGCATGTTCCTCTTGTCTAAAGTAAGGGCGATTTACCATGAGTTGAATGGTTTGAGCATGCATATTGTTAGAGAAGAACATTGGGCCGCTAACTAAAGCCATGATCCATGGTGAAAGTTTCAGTTTTGGACAACAATCCTCAATCTCTTATGAGAATATTATTTTTTGCTGAGTGCTTATGCATTAAAGAGGAGTCCATTATCTGTTGTCTATGTTGTCCCGGTATGGATGTCTAAGTTGAGAATAATCAAAAGAGAGAAATCCAATGCGAGCTTTCTCCTTAGACCTTTGTACAGGCGGCATAGAGGTACCCCTTTATGATACTTGGTTAAAACATATGTATTGCAATGATAATCCAGGTAATCCGAGCTAATTAGGACAAGGTGCGGGCACTATTGGTAATCTATGCACGAGGCTTGCAACTTGTAGGATATAATTTACATAATACATATGCTTTATTACTACCGTTGACAAAATTGTTTCTTGTTTTCAAAATAAAAGCTCTAGCACAAATATAGCAATCAATGCTTCCCTCTGCGAAGGGCCTTTCTTCTACTTTCATGTTTAGTCAGTTTACATATTTCCTTCTGTCCTGGAAGCAAACACTTGTGTTAACTGTGCGTTGATTCTTACATGCTTGCTTATTGCACTTGTTATATTGCTTTATGTTGACAATTATCCATGAGATATACATGTTACAAGTTGAAAGCAACCGCTGAAACTTAATCTTCCTTTGTGTTGCTTCAATGCCTTTACTATGAATCTATTGCTTTATGAGTTAAATCTTATGCAAGACTTATTGATGCTTGTCTTGAAAGTACTATTCATGAAAAGTATTTGCTATATGATTCAGTTGTTTAATCATTATCTTTACCATTGTTTTGAATCGCTGCATTCATCTCATATGCTTTACAATAGTATGATTAAGATCATGTTGGTAGCATGTCACTTCAGAAATTATCTTTGTTATCGTTTACGTACTCGAGGACGAGTAGGAACTAAGCTTGGGGATGCTGATACGTCTCCAACGTATCTATAATTTATGATGTTCCATGCTTGTTTTATGACAATACCTACATGTTTTGTTCACATTTTATGATGATTTTATGCGTTTTCCGGAACTAACCTATTGACGAGATGCCGAAGTGCCAGTTCCTGTTTTCTGCTGTTTTTGGTTTCAGAAATCCTAGTAAGGAAATATTCTCGGAATTTGACGAAATCAACGCTTAGCATCTTATAATTCCACGAAGCTTCTAGAACACCCGAGAGGGACCAGAGGGGGGCCACAGGGCCACCAGACGCCAGGCTGGCGCGACCAGAGGGGGGGGCGCGCCCCCCTATTGTGTCACCGCCTCGTCAGCCTTCTGACTCCGCCTCTTTGCCTATTTAAAGCCCCCTGACCTAAATCTTCGATACGAAAAAGCCACGGTACGAGAAACCTTCCAGAGCCGCCGCCATCGCGAAGCCAAGATCTGGGGGACAGGAGTCTCTGTTCCGGCACGCCGCCGGGACGGGGAAGTGCCACCGGAAGGCATCTCCATCGACACCACCGCCATCTTCATCAACGCTGTCTGTCTCCCATGAGGAGGGAGTAGTTCTCCCTCGAGGCTAAGGGCTGTACCGGTAGCTATGTGGTTAATCTCTCTCCTATGTACTTCAATACAATGATCTCATGAGCTGCCTTACATGATTGAGATTCATATGAGTTTTGTATCACTATTCATCTATGTGCTACTCTAATGATGTTATTAAAGTACTCTATTCCTCCTCCATGATGTAATGGTGACAAAGTGTGTGCATCATGTAGTACTTGGCGTAGTTTATGATTGTGATCTCTTGTAGATTATGAAGTTAACTATTACTATGATGGTATTGATGTGATCTATTCCTCCTTTCATAGTATGATGGTGACAGTGTGCATGCTATGTTAGTACTTGGTATAGCTGTGTTGATCTATCATGCACTCAAAGGTTATTTAAATATGAATATCGAATGTTGTGGAGCTTGTTAACTCCGGCATTGAGGTGCTCTTGTAGCCCTACACAATTAGTGGTGTTCATCATCCAACAAGAGAGTGTAGAGTGGTTTTATTATGTGATCAATGTTGAGAGTGTCCACTAGTGAAAGTATGATCCCTAGGCCTTGTTCCCAAATACCGCAATCATCGCTTGTTTACTTGTTCTCTCGCATCCGTACTTCTCGCAATATTACCACCATCAACCACACGCCAGTTGTAGTAGCAAGCTATTTTCTGGTGCCGTTACTACTGCTCATATTCATCCATACCACCTGTATTTCACTATCTCTTAGCCGAACTAGTGCACCTATACATCTGACAAGTGTATTGGGTGTGTTGGGGACACAAGAGACCTCTTGTATTGTGGTTGCAGGGTTGTTTGAGAGGGATATCTTTGACCTCTTCCTACCTGAGTTCGATAAACCTTGGGTGATCCACTTAAGGGAAAACTTGCTGCTGTTCTACAAACCTCTGCTCTTGGAGGCCCAACACTGTCTACAGGAAAAGGAGTGTGCGTAGACATCACTCATCCTTTCTCTTTCTTCTGCCGTAGCCGGTCCTTGAGTCTTACTCAAGACCTTGCCTGGTAGCATAGGTAAGAACCCTTTCTTACTTTCGTCCATTCTAAACTTCTTTAGAATCTTGTCCAGGTATGTACTCTGTGATAGCCCTATTAGGCGTCTTGATCTATCTCTATAAATCTTGATGCCTAATATATACGATGCTTCACCAAGGTCTTTCATTGAAAAACTATTATTCAAATAACCTTTTACACTCGCTTAATAGTTCTATATTATTCCCAATCAATAATATGTCATCTACATATAATATCGGGAATGCTACTGAGCTCCCACTCACTTTCTTGTAAATACAAGCCTCTCCATGACACTGTATAAACCCGAAGTCTTTGATCACCTTATCAAAGCGTCGGTTCCAACTTCTTGATGCTTGCTTCAGTCCATAGATTGAACGCTGAAGTTTGCATACTTTGTCAGCATTTTTAGGATCGACAAAACCTTTGGGTTGTACCATATACAACTCTTCCTCAATGTCTCCATTAAGGAACGCCGTTTTGACATCCATCTGCCAAATTTCATAATCGAAAAATGCAGCTATTGCTAACAAAATCCTCACAGATTTTAGCTTCGCTACAGGTGAGAAAGTCTCATCGTAGTCAACTCCTTGAATTTGTCGGAAACCCTTTGCGACAAGTCGAGCTTTATAGACAGTAATATTACCATCAGCATCTATTTTTCTCTTGAAGATCTATTTATTCTCGACAGCCTTGCGGCTATCAGGTAAGTCTACCAAAGTCCACACTTTGTTATCATACATGGATCCCACTTCGGATTTCATGGCTTCTTGCCATTTGTTGGAATCTGGGCTCATCATCGCTTATTCATACGTCGCAGGGTCCTCATCATTGTTGTCCACAATCATGACATTTAGACAAGGATCATACCAATCAGGAGTGGCACGTTCCCTTGTCGATCTGCGAGGATCAGTAGTTGATACGCGTACATCACGCGTCCGTTGGGAACCCCAAGAGGAAGGTGTGATGCGTATAGCAGCAAGTTTTCCCTCAGTAAGAAACCAAGGTTTATCGAACCAGTAGGAGCCAAGAAGCACGTTGAAGGTTGATGGCGGCGGAGTGTAGTGCGGCGCAACACCAGGGATTCCGGCGCCAACGTGGAACCTGCACAACACAACCAAATTACTTTGCCCCAACGTGATAGCGAGGTTGTCAATCTCACCGGCTTGCTGTAACAAAGGATTAGATGTATAGTGTGGATGATGATTGTTTGCAGAGAACAGTAGAGCTAGTATTGCAGTTGATTGTATTCGATGTAAAAGAATGGACCGGGGTCCACAGTTCACTAGTGGTGTCTCTCCCATAAGATAAATAGCATGTTGGGTGAACAAATTACAGTTGGGCAATTGACAAATAAAGAGGGCATGACCATGCACATACATGTTATGATGAGTATTGTGAGATTTAATTGGGCATTACGACAAAGTACATAGACCGCTATCCAGCATGCATCTATGCCTAAAAAGTCCACCTTCTGGTTATCATCCAAACCCCCTCCAGTATTAAGTTGCAAACAACAGACAATTGCATTAATTATGGTGCGTAATGTAATCAACAAATACATCCTTAGACATAGCATTGATGTTTTATCCCTAGTAGCAACAACACATCCACAACCTTAGAACTTTCTGTCACTATCCCAGATTTAATGGAGGTATGAACCCACTATCGAGCATAAATACTCCCTCTTGGAGTTAAAAGTAATGACTTGGCCAGAGCCTCTACTAATAATGGAGAGCATGCAGGATCATAAACAACACATAGATAATAGATTGATAATCAACATAGCATAGTATTCATTATTCATCGGATCCCAACAAACGCAACATGTAGCATTACAAATAGATGATCTTGATCATGTTAGGCAGCTCACAAGATCTAACAATGATAGCACAATTAGGAGAAGACAACCATCTACCTACTGCTATGGACCCATAGTCCAGGGGTAGACTACTCACACATCACACCGGAGGCGACCATGGCGGCGTAGAGTCCTCCGGGGGATGATTCCCCTCTCCGGCGAGGTGCCGGAGGCGATCTCCTGGATCCCCCGAGATGGGATCGGCGGCGACGGCGTCTCTGGAAGGTTTTCCGTATCGTGGCTCTCGGTACTGGGGGTTTCGTCACGGAGGCTTTAAGTAGGCGGAAGGGCAAGTTAAGAGGCGGCACGGGGGGCCCACACCATAACTTTGATAATCAACATAACAAGTATTCTTTATTCATCGGATCCCAACAAACGCAACATATAGAATTACAGATAGATGATCTTGATCATGTTAGGCAGCTCACAAGATCCGACAATGATAGCACAATGGGGAGAAGACAACCATCTAGCTACTGCTATGGACCCATAGTCCAGGGGTAGACTACTCACACATCACTCCGGAGGCGACCATGGCGGTGAAGAGTCCTCCGGGGGATGATTCCCCTCTCCGGCAGGGTGCTGGAGGCGATCTCGTGAATCCCCCGAGATGGGATTGGCGGCGGTGGCGTCTCCGGGAAGGTTTTCCGTATCGTGGCTCTCGCATGCGGAACTATTATCGACGAAGGCTTATGTAGGCGGAAGGGTAGGTCAGGGGGCGCCACGAGGGCCCCACACGTCAGGGCCGCGCAGGCAGCACCTGGGCCGCGCTGCCCTGTTGTGTGGGCGCCTCATCGCCCCACTTCGTTTCCCTTTCGGACTTCTGGAAGCTTCGTGGAAAAATAAGATCCTGGGCGTTGATTTCGTCCAATTCCGAGAATATTTCCTTACTAGGATTTCGAAACCAAAAACCAGCGAGAAAATAGCAACCGGCTCTTCGGCATCTCGTTAATAGGTTAGTGCCGGAAAATGCATAAATATGACATAAAGTATGTATAAAACATGTGAGTATCATCATAAAAGTAGCATGGAACATAAGAAATTATCGATACGTTGGAGACGTATCGGCATCCCTAAGCTTAGTTCCTACTCGTCCCGAGTAGGTAAACGATAACAAAGATAATTTCTGAAGTGACATGCCATCATAATCTTGATCAATACTATTGTAAGCACATGTAATGAATGCAGCGATTCGAAGCAATGGTAAATACAATGAGTAAACAATTGAATCATATAGCAAAGACTTTTCATGAATAGTACTTTCAAGACAAGCATCAATAAGTCTTGCATAAGAGTTAACTCATAAAGCAATAAATTCATAGTAAAGGCATTGAAGCAACACAAAGGAAGATTAAGTTTCAGCGGTTGCTTTCAACTTGTAACATGTATATATCATGGATATTGTCAACATAAAGTAATATAATAAGTGCAATATGCAAGTATGTAGGAATCAATGCACAGTTAACACAAGTGTTTGCTTCTTAAGATGTAAGAGAAATGGGTAAACTGACTCAACATAAAAGTAGAAGAAAGGCCCTTCGCAGAGGGAAGCATTGATTGCTATATTTGTGCTAGAGCTTTTATTTTGAAAAACATAGAGAGAGTATAAAAATAAAGTTTTGAGAGGTGTTTGTTGTTGTCAACGTATGGTAGTGGGCACTCTAACCCCCTTGCCAGACAAACCTTCAAAGAGCGGCTCCCATGAAACATTTTTATTTTTGGGTGGCATTCCTTCCAACCTTTGCTTTCACAAACCATGGCTAACCGAATCCTCGGGTGCCTGCCAACAATCTCATACCATGAAGGAGTGCCTTTTTATTTTAGTTTTATTTAGATGACACTCCTCCCCACCTTTGATTTCTTAAGCCATGGCTAACCGAATCCTCGGGTGGCGTCCAACAATCACATACCATGGAGGAGTGTCTATTTTTGTAAAATTATGAAGGTTTATTAATTGGGCTTTCTATTTTCGTGCCCTCAGGTCCTTAGTTGTACTCAGTTTTCCCCAGCTCCTTAGTTTTTCCTCAGTTTTCCCCAAGCCCTTGTTGGAAACCCGCAGAAGCAGCTCAGACGGCAGGATTCCCGTTTAGTTGACCGTTCTGTCACGTGTGGGGCCGCGTCGTGTGGGCCCGCGTCGCGTGGGGCTGGTAGAAAGGGACCGCGTGGGACAGGACGAGAAGTGTTTGGTTGCACGTGAGCGGGAGCTGGGTTCTGTCTCTCTCGGCCCCAAATTGGCATTATTAAGTGCACCTTTTTCCCCTCTTTCTCTCTCGTCCTTTTCACCAAATTAGTATAAAATCTAGAGAAGCTTGCATTTCTGACTTTCTTCAATTATTTGTGCCTTTTGGCCCTCGTTGTTTGCCCAATATGGCAGCAAATCTAGTACTCCTCCGGTCCATATGTATGTAGTTAAATCTAGAAGCAAATCTCCGGGATAATGTACGATAAATTCACCAGTCAAAGTAAATCAAGAAAACTAAGTACGGCCAACAAAATATAGTAGACTAGGGATAGATAATCCCTAGATAATATGGATAGATAATAAGCTGCATACACAGCAGCCAACATAGTAACAGGTTCTTCACAGCACCATCATACTAACATAACAACAAGGGATCCCTAGCTAACAACAAAGGGATCCCAACAACAAACTAGGAGGCAGCAGCAGCAACAGCACACGTCCAGGACTCCGCCTACCCCATCCGGCTCGCCTCCACGTACTTGTTGCTCTTGCTCCCCTTGGGAGCCTTGGGCTTGAGCGGAGGCATGCGCCCGGCGGAGATCTCCACCCGCCGCAAGCTGCGGAGGTGCATGCCGAGCGCCCCGTGCTTGGCGCGGAAGGAGTGGACGTTCACCGTCGTGCCGACCTTGGGGAAGGTGGTGCTGATGTTCTCGGCATGCGTGACGAGGCGAGTTGAAGTCCGTGGCGCCGAGTCTCCCGGTGCGGAAGGGGCACACGTAGACCTCCTTGGCGAAGTAGGAGATGTGTCGGCCGACCTGCAGCCTCCGCAGCACCTGGCGAGTCTTGACGTCCTCCTCCTCCTCGTCGCTGCCGACGTCGCTTCCAGACATCTGATCCATATCAAACAGAAACTAGTGAATGAGTTGCAACGATGACTAACGTACATGATAAAAAAGTTAAGAAAAACAGAGTCAGCCTCAGTTAGAGTGGACATGATTATATATCTACAGGGAAGGTGTAAGCGAACTAAAGCTCATGCATAACAGATTTGTACACAGCAATGGTTCGCTGAACCCTCCCTGTAAAAATTTGTGCCCAACCATTCATCATAGGCAAAGAAACAGATTCTAGATCTGAACTAGATCTGAACTTGAACACATTCGAGATTATTTGCAAAATTAAACGGTTGATATCTTTTGATTAGTGCATAAAATAACCGATTGAGATCCCATGATTACTTGCATAAATTAACCGATTGAGATCCAATATTACTTGCATAAATTAACCGAACAACCGAACCCCAAATCTTAAACGAAATCAAGAAGTGATCAAAACAAAATGGAATAAAATCGGCGCAAATATTAGCCCAATACTCATCCATCTACAGATCCATCTACACCAGCAAAAATAGGGTTCAAAAAGGAATGGGGAACAAAAAGGAAGCAAACCGTAGTTACCTCGTTCCATGGGTCCTCCAGGGAGGTGTCGTAGGGGTTCGGGGGCGGGACGTACGGCACGGGGTCGTAGGGGTCCCATCCCGCCGGGATCTGACTGCCACCGGCGGCAGCAGCCTCCGATGCACCGGCGACGGCGGCGGCGGCGGCGACATCCGTAGAGGGGACGGCGCCGAAGATGGAGGCGTCGCGCTTCGAGCCTACCTCGACGATGGGATTGGCATTCTCCTTGTCCATCTCTCCGGCGGAGGAAGAGGAAGAGGGAGAGGGTTTTTTGCTTTGGAGAAGATGATGGGACGTGAGAGAGTTGGCGATGCGTGAGCGAGTGAGAGTGACGAGAGAGAGTGCGAGGAGGCGTCTATAAAGGCGAGGGGTGGTTAATGCGACCCGCGTCCTACGCGTGCACAGTGCACGTCCGCACGTCTTGGACTTACGCAACGCGACACGCGTCCACGATTGCACGTCTAGACTTCTCCACCGCGACCCGCGTCTACGCGTCAACAATTGCACGTGTCCTCGAGTCTAACCCTGGAAATTTAGATATACTCGGGTATACCCTCGAGTCTTATACTAGCATTTTTTGTGTGCTCAATTTTCCCCTCGAGTGCTAATACTCGGCTAGTGCAATATACTCAGTTTTACCCTCAAGTGGCTGGTCAACAGAGAGTCAACAAATGGGATTAACTAGTTAAATGAGTCATTTAATGTGCAAAAAAATCCGAAAAAGAGTGGCACTTACTCATGGAGTCTTTACGACAAATTGCCACTTCTCAAATCATAGATAAATCGTAGATAAATCAAGTTTTACCACAAATTGCCACTTCTCAAATCACCTAGTAGCTATGAAGGTGCATGGTTTTCCACAATAAGCCCTTCCCAAAACAGCTTCCCCCAAATCATACTTTGTCTAAATGAGGCCACAATTCTCACACTGATGTATATTGGTATTGCAAATAGTTTGAGGTAGCACTACAAGAGATTTGATATACAGTGACGAAAATCCTCATGACGGTGGTTCGTAGCGTCATGGAATAGGGTAACGTGTGACGTGTCACACCTAGCGTCACAGATTGGCAGAAATCCGTGACACTCAGTTAATCACCGTCACGTGTTACAACATTCTATGACGATATCGCTAGTTTCCATGACGAACGTGATTGGGTCATAGAAGAATTTACTCGGTCGTGCTATACTTTCATCACTTATTTACAATTAAAGTGGGATACATGTAGGTGGAACCCAAATGTTAGCAAAAAATAAGTAAAATCATAAAAAGATAAAAAGCTATAGGAAAATCGGTGTACAAAAATGTGTATAGCCGGGAGTCAATCTACAACCTTATTAACCTTGTAGTATCTTCAACATAAAAAAATCAATTAAATTGAGGACTAATAGACAGAACCACGTTGTTCCGTGTGTGCACGGGAAGCTTTACTTGGAGGTGGAACCGATATGCTGGAAAGAAAAAAACATGTTGATGTCCTTTTTTATGGAGCTTTCAGATTTTTAAAGTTATATTTCCTACTTTTTAAATTAGATGTAACTGACGGGAAAAATCCTTCTATTTTTCTCAAACAATCCTTCATTTTCCCCGCCCTTTTTCACAAAAATATATAGATAGTAGCAAATTTTCCCTTTCCCTAAATTCTGGGCCGTAGCTAACCTACTATTTTTTTTTTGCGAAAGTAGCTAACCTACTATGCTATGCTCAAAAAAGAAGGAAAAAAACTAACCTACTGTGCCCCAACCGTCGGTCAGCAAAATAAATCACCCCACGATCTTATTCCGCGCGGAGCCCTCCCCATTTTCCTGCTCCTATTCCCCCGCTTCACGCCATCGATCAGATCGGAGGAGGAGCCCTCCGATCCGACCTCTCCAACCTGCTAGAACGCGGCGGTCGTCGGACTCCCCTCCGATCAACACGACCCCAACGCGCAGCTGCGTCGCTGCCGGCCTCTCCTGCGAACTACCCTGCCCCAACACGCTGCATCTCCGCCGCCGGCATATCCTGCGGGATCGATGCTTCCCGCCTCTCGTGCGACGTCCTACTCCGTGCCCCGTCCCAGATGGACTCATGCGACCGTGGCCCCGTGCCTCATCCCTGATAAACTACCACGAGGGCGCCCCAGCGCCTCTTCCCGACGCCCTCCCCCAATCGCCCCTGGTTATACTTCTGTTCGATGACAGGTAGCACTTCAGTTCACTGTGAGGCTGTGATAATGTGAATTTGGCAATAGCTTAATCATTGTGAGGGTAGTACTATTTAACGATTTGATTCCTCTGCGTTTTGGTACTTGTGGCATTCATGCTGAACAAAGCAATAGTATGGGATACAGATGTAGTATCTGGTTACGTGCTAGTTAGTTCATCTTGCAAATTTGTTCACCAGTAAGCTTTGTTACCTTCTGCTGCAATCCGCCATTGATCTTGATGTGGCTCCGTGATTTGCCTAGATTAATCACTGTGGGGTTTTGATTGAGCGGACTTGGTTGTAGCCTAATTCACTGTGAGATTAGTACTAGTCATTAATTTTCCTTTGCATTTGTATCTAATGTCTACCACAGATTTCCTTGCTTCACTCTTTATATTTATCTATTTGATAGTTGCATTGTCAAATCTGTTATGTCATGCCTTTTTTTTTTTTTCTGTTAGCTTTCTTCCTTCAGAAGGTACTTGAAGTTGGGATTGATATTTGGTTTAGGATCAGGTAACACATTAAACACATGCAAAAGCATGTTAATTTTGAACTACTATTGATCACCAACTTTATTAGCTCCTCTGCTAATTTCTTACCTAGTGTAAGATGCTACTGATAATTGCAATCTATCATTGTTGTAATTGCAGAATCTGGCTGATGGTTTAATACCTTATTCCCCTCATTTGGGAAATCGTACGCAATGCATTCCGGTTAGTTATGTATGATGTGAAGAGTTACTGGTAATATTTGTATTTTGTTTCAGCCCTAAGTATCTAAATTATATTTGATGCAGTTGCCCTTTCCATTGGATTACCTATATGCAGATAATGGGCGCAAGGTACCAATTTGAATGCTCAAGCATTACTTTACGTACTTGAAGTTTTATACTGTATGCTATAGGATATATGCGCACTATATATTGGAATACTGCTTTGCATTCACAATGTATGTTAAACTTGTTATATTGGGATCAACGTGATTGATAGTGTAGTAGCAAAAATTTCCTATCATCTGCAGGTCAATACATGTGGGGTTTCCTCCTTGGAGGATGGAAAAACATCACTTTATTAGGATCAACGTGATTGATAGCGTAGTAGTAAATCTTGGGTATCACTCTTGGCAAGTTTTGACTTGTAACCATAGGTTATTATTGACTCAAGTGTATGAATCATATTCCGAAAATCTCACACTTACTACTAGGTACCAAGTATGCCGTATGTGTATGCATCTACATCCGGACACAGTTTCATGATTTATCGTGCTTCATTATATTTTATTTCAAAGTTTAGTGGGAATGCTAAAATTATTATGGGTAAATGCTGCTATTTATTTTTTTAGGTCCAAGAAGGATGCACAGCCTGTTGGAAAAAAATGTAGACTAGGTAACAATCTAAATCCTTTGTTGTTTCCAGTATGTCCATTTAGAGCTGTTACTTTGTTAACCGCTGCAGGTTCTGTTCATAACATCAAGGTATGATGCTACATTTATTGTTGGGTTGCACTCTTGTGTCAATCAAAATCAAATTCCTGTATAAAACTTTCTAATTGAGTGCAGCAGGCTTAAACATAGAGTGGACCTGAGGATACTTCCGTTGGAAACAGTTCTTGGCTTCTTGCGTTTGCTTCAACTTCGATCGCACGGAAGTGAAGAATAACCGTGTGTGTTTGTAGAATTGTAATAGAACATTAGTAGTGTAGTTTTTGATCAGTGCCATGGAATAGCTAGTGCGTGCAATTTATGAGTTTCAGTGTCAATTTATTTCAGCACAGTGATACTTTGTAAAGTCAGTATGTACTTTCGACTTTCAAGCAATAAAGAAAGATTTACTATGAAACTGAACACGTCCATAGGGTGCCGCACAAATATGTATGGGCCATTTCTGATGATTCAACAAAAACCGAATTAGTAAAGATACCAATCAAAGCGTAAATATTCAAAATAATAATTTATTTTTGGAAAAAAATGAATTAATAATCCAGGATTTTTACTAGTCTCATGACATAACCTATGATGTCATCAACATCTGTGACGCTACCTGTGACGTTCTTTAGCCCTGAGATGGTCTCCTATGTGCTGACATCACATATGATGTCATCCATATTCGGTGACGTTTTCTCGTGCGCCGCGTCACTAGGGAGTAATCTGTGACGGGGATTCCGTGACGATGCTCGTGACGCTCAAACTACGTCACGGAGGGGTCTTTCGTGACGTTTATTGCTATTGCATGACGTATTGAGCTCATCACAGTATATCAGATCTCTTGTAGTGTAGGCCAAGATGGGTTTCATTGTACAAAACACGCATTTTCCATTTTTTAAATCTCATATTTGAATCCCTTAGTCTATTTACTACTCAGGTGCCCTTGGTTTCTTGATAGTACTCAGTTTTGCCCTCTCTCTTCACAAATTCTCGCGGACGTGCAACATCGCCCTGATTGGTCTATCCCATGTCACACGGATCGTGCCCGCCGACCGTTGATCGTATGATATAGGGAACGGGCAGGATAACCCCTCTCTCTCTCTGTTGGCGGTTAATTAGCTTCCACCCTCTAAGTATGCTGAAGGGCGGTTTTCTATATTATTTTTCACGCGCTAAAAATTATAAACTCTTTTAGGCGTTATTTTTCATGCAAAAAATGATAAACCATCACCGATTTGTTGTTTCCATTACTTTTCACGCAAAAAAAATGATAAACCATCACCGATTTGTTGTAGCCATTACTTTTCACGCAAAAAATCATAAACCATCAACAATTTGTTGTAGCCATTACTTTTCACGCAAAAAAAAAGATAAACCATCACCGATTTGTTGTTGCCATTACTTTTCACGCAAAAAAAATGATAAACCATCACCGATTTGTTGTTGCCATTACTTTTCACGCAAAAAATCATAAACCATCAACAATTTGTTGTAGCCATTACTTTTCACGCAAAAAAAATGATAAACCATCACCGATTTGTTGTTGCCATTACTTTTCACGCAAAAAAATGATAAACCATCACCGATTTGTTGTTGCCATTACTTTTCACGCAAAAAATGATAAACCATCACCGACTTGTTGTTGCCATTACTTTTCACGCAAAAAATGATAAACCATCAACAATTTGTTGTAGCCATTACTTTTCACGCAAAAAATCATAAACCATATATCTTTGTATAGAATGATAAACCTATCACGTACGATTTTTGAGGTCATTTAGAGAAGGCGAGAAAAAACCTAATTTGTTACAAAAGTTTGGCATACATGATGGCATACCTATAACAACAAGGAATATCTAAAAGGGAAAGTTTCGAGAAAATTTGAAATTTAGGGTGAAAATGATGCCATACATGATGCTGTGTTTTCGAGGTTTTGACCTGAAAATCAATTGGGTATTATAAAGGGAAATTAAAAGTTCGAAAAATGTAAAAACGAAACAATCTATCTATCTATGTATAGAAGATCAGGCTGTATGAAATTTGAGGTTATTTAGAGAAGGTAGAAATAATCACCTTGTTAGAAAAGTCTGGTTTCAGCGAGACGAAACGGCATGCGCTTAAGCAAAGTGATTTTTTCGAACATCTCCAAATTACCCCAAATTTTCCATACATGATGCCATACATGTAACAACAAGGAACCCTATCTAAAAAGTGTCAAAAAAGTTTGCCCAACCGTATAGCTCTATCAAAAAGAACCTCACCATGGCGCTAGTATAATTTTGGGATAGTTACAAACTTTCGTTACCTAACCTTCAACATGAAACTTGTTTCAAATTCATTTTGGCCTACAAGAAACAAATCCCAACTTGATTCGAGCACCACAGACCTCCAAACGATGCCGATGCCGATATCGGCATGGTCGGAATGGCTATGCTCGCCGCCACCTGCTAGGTCAACGTCGGGATGCACCCTCAATCCCGTCCCCTCATTCGATCACCGACACACCAGAGATACCGCCGAGGCCAATGCCGAACGTACATGCTGATGCCAATGCCGAACATGCATGCACGCCGCTGTGGGCACGGCCACGCCGACCCGCTATGCTGGATGCCACAGACCGCTGCGAGGTCTTTCCCTTCGCCACCACACTCTCCTAGCACCCACCTATACACGCCAGAAAGGAGAGACACTAGTTCTCTCTACATTGCTCGCGTTCGTGTCTGACACGGTCAGTCAAAGTTTTGAGGTGGTCGTCGATGTCGTCGACCATTTCTTCTCTTCTTTGCATGGTTAAACGCGTCTAGTTCATATCTATCTAATGCGTCTGGTCTCGCCTCATGCAGTTCTTTGTGGAGGTCGATCTCATCTCGGCACCCCGCATGCCACCTCCTCCGTGCCATCGCCGTAGAGCTCCGTTTAAAAATCTAATCCTACCCGTGTATTGCCCCTTGTATCAGCGTCATGGCCCCACTTGTCATTTGATATACCGAAGCCCCACTCGTTCGCGTTTTGGTCGGGGATACGGCGACGCTTACGGTCAAACAAAGATGGATGGTACGACGTGTCTTTGCGGGCTCTACGTGGCCCCACTAGTCAGAAGATAACGGTCAACCGTCGGGCAACCGGCCGTTACATCACGTGTGATGGTTTCAGACAAACGCTTGGGTAAAACTGAGGAAAAACTAAGGAGCTGGGGAAAACTGAGCACAACTAAGGACCCGAGGGCACGAAAATAGAAATCCCTTATTAATTTGGGACTGGGAATCCCATTGCCAGCTCTTTTTGCAAAATTATTGGATAAGCGGATGAAGCCACTAGTCCATTGGTGAAAGTTGCCCAACAAGATTGAAAGATAAACACCACATACTTCCTCATGAGCTATAAAACATTGACACAAATAAGAGGTAATAACTTTTGAAGTGTTTAAAGATAGCACTCAAGAAATTTACTTTGGAATGGCGGAGAAATACCATGTAGTAGGTAGGTATGGTGGACACGAATGGCATAGTGTTTGGCTCAAGGATTTTGGATGCATGAGAAGTATTCCCTCTCGATACAAGGTTTAAGCTAGCAAGGTTGTTTGAAGCAAACACAAGTATGAACCGGTACAGCAAAACTCACATAAAAGACATATTGTAAGCATTATAAGACTCTACACCGTCTTCCTTGTTGTTCGACCCTTACTAGAAAATATCTAGACCTTAGAGAGACGAATCATGCAAACCAAATTTTAGCAAGCTCTATGTATTTCTTCACTAATAGGTGCAAAGTATATGATGCAAGAGCTTAAACATGAGCACAACAATTGCCAAGTATCACATTATTCAAGTTATTATACCAATTACCACATGTAGCATTTCCCGTTTCCAACCATATAACAATTTAACGAAGCAGTTTCAACCTTCGCCATGAACATTATGAGTAAAGCCTAAGGACATATTTGTCCATATGCAACAGCGGAGCGTGTCTCTCTCCCACACAATGAATGCTAGGATCCAACTTTATTCAAACAAAACAAAAAATAAAAACATACAGACGCTCCAAGCAAAGCACATAAGATGTGATGGAATAAAAATATAGTTTCATTAGAGGAACCTGATAATGTTGTCGATGAAGAAGGGGATGCCTTGGGCATTGATACGTCTCCGACGTATCGATAATTTCTTATGTTCCATGCCACATTATTGATGATATCTACATGTTTTATGCATACTTTATGTCATATTTATGCATTTTCCGGCACTAACCTATTAACGAGATGCCGAAGAGCCGATTCTTGTTTTACGCTGTTTTTGGTTTCAGAAATCCTAGTAAGGAAATATTCTCGGAATTGGACGAAATCAACGCCCAGGGGCCTATTTTCACACGAAGCTTCCAGAAGACCGAAGGAGTCACGAAGTGGGGCCACGAGGTGGCCAAACACTAGGGCGGCGCGGCCTGGCCCTTGGCCGCGCCGGCCTAGCGTGTGGGGCCCTGACCTATCTCCTCCGCCTACTTGTAGCCTTCATCGCGAAACCCCCAGTATCGGGAGCCACGATATGGAAAACCTTTCAGAGACACCACTAGTGAACTTTGGACCCCGGTCCATTCTTTTAATCGAATACAATCTACTGCAATACTTGTTCTACTGTTTTCTGCAAACAATCATCATCCACACTATACATCTAATCCTTTGTTACAGACAAGCCGGTGAGATTGAAAACCTCACTTTGTTTCGTTGGGGCAAAGTACTTTGGTTGTGTTGTGCGGGTTCCACGTTGGCGCCGGAATCCCTGGTGTTGCGCCGCACTACATCCCGCCGCCATCAACCTTCAACGTGCTTCTTGACTCCTACTGGTTCGATAAACCTTGGTTTCTTACTGAGGGAAAATTGCTGCTGTACGCATCACACCTTCCACTTGGGGTTCTCAACGGACGCGTGCTGTACGCGTATCAAGCGGATTTTCCGGCGCCGTTGTCAGTGGAGATCAAGACACGCTGCAAGGGGAGTCTCCACCTCCAATCTCTTTACTTTGTTTTTGTCTTGCTTTATTTTATTTACTACTTTGTTTGCTGCACTAAATCAAAATACAAAAAAATTAGTTGCTAGCTTTACTTTATTTACTGTTTTGCAACCTATATGAAAAACACAAAAAAATTAGTTACTTGCATTTACTTTATCTAGTTTGCTTTATTTACTGTTGCTAAAATGGGTACTCCTGAAAATACTAAGTTGTGTGACTTCACAACCACAAATAATAATGATTTCTTATGCACACCTATTGCTCCACCTTGCTATTACGAGCAGAATTCTTTGAAATTAAACACCTTTCTTGAATCTTGTTATGAGAGAGCAATTTTAGGTGTTAGTTACGAGGATCTTGCTGCCCATCTCAATAATTTTGTTGAATTGTGTGAAATGCAAAATTATAAAGATGTAGATGGTGACATTATAAAATTAAAATTGTTTCCTTTCTCATTAAGAGGAAGAGCTAAAAATTGGTTGCTATCTACTGCCTAAGAATAGTATTGATTCATGGACTAAATGCAAGGATGCTTTTATTGGTAGATATTATCCCCCTGCTAAAATTATATCTTTGAGGAGTAGCATAATGAATTTTAAACAATTGGATAATGAGCATGTTGCACAAGCTTGGGAAAGAATGAAATCTTTGGTTAAAAATTGCCCAACCCATGGGTCGACTACTTGGATGACCATCCAAACCTTTTATGCAGGACTGAATTTTTCTTCACGGAACCTATTGGATTCAGCTGCTGGAGGTACCTTTATGTCCATCACTCTAGGCGAAGCAACGAAGCTTCTTGATAATATGGTGATTAATTACTCTGAATGGCACACAGAAAAAGCTCCAAAAGGTAAGAAGGTAAATTCCGTCGAAGAAACCTCTTCCTTGAGTGATAAGATTGATGCTATTATGTCTATGCTTGTGAATGGTAGGACTAATGTTGATCCTAATAATGTTCCGTTAGCTTCATTGGTTGCTCAAGAAGAACATGTTGATGTAAACTTCATTAAAAATAATAATTTCAACAACAATGCTTATCGGAACAATTCTAGTAACAACTATAGGCCATATCCTTATAATAATGGCAACGGCTATGGTAATTCTTATGGGAATTCTTACAACAATAATAGGAACACACCCCTGGACTTGAAGCTATGCTTAAATAATTTATTAGTACACAAACTGCTTTTAACAAATCTGTTGAAGAAAAGCTTGGGAAAATTGATATACTTGCTTCTAAAGTCGATAGTCTTGCTGCTGATGTTGATCTTTTGAAATCGAAAGTTATGCCTAATGAAGATAAAGATATTAAGTCATTTGCTACAGCAAACGCCATCCAAGTTAGAATTAATGAGAATATAAGATTGATGGCCGAATTGCGTGCTAGGTGGGAAAAAGAAGAAAATGCTAAAGAAGATAATATAGCTAAAGTTTGGACTATTACCACCACTAGTAATGCTAATGCTCCACATGTTGCTGCACCTCCTACTAATAATGGTAAAAGAATTGGTGTTGGCAATGTTTCCACTTCTAATGCAAAGCGCGAAAAACTGCCTGAAACTGCTAAAACTGCTTGTGATAAAACTGCTGAAATTTTTTCCAACATTGGGGATGATGATCCCATTGCTTTAGATTATAATGGTTTAGATTTTGATGATTGCCACATCTCTGAAGTTATAAAGTTCTTACAAAACTTGCTAAAAGTCCTAATGCTAGTGCTATAAATTTGGCTTTCACGAAACATATTACAAATGCTCTCATAAAAGCTAGAGAAGAGAAACTAGAACGCGAAGCTTCTATTCCTAGGAAGCTAGAGGATGGTTGGGAGCCCATCATTAAGATGAAGGTCAATGACTTTGATTGTAATGCTTTATGTGATCTTGGTGCAAGTATTTCCGTTATGCCTAAAAAAATCTATAATATGCTTGACTTGCCACCATTGAAAAATTGTTATTTGGATGTTAATCTTGCTGATAACTCTACAAAGAAACCTTTGGGGATAGTTGATAATGTTCGCATTACCGTTAACAATAACCTTGTCCCCGTTGATTTTGTTGTCTTGGATATTGAATGCAATGCATCTTGTCCCATTATATTGGGAAGACC
>NC_061513.1:344399195-344464515 GCF_022539505.1 Lolium rigidum | reverse complement strand
GTACTCAGAGTTGTACCTTTTCTTGTAGTGGATGGTAATATGGCGACTTTAGGATCACGAGATTTACCCATGATGGAGAATTTGCAGTGAACAATATCAATCCAAGTGAACTTCCAAATAAAGCTATGCTCCCCGTGTTGCGGTCAGAAACCCACCGGCGAGCAGCGACGGTCATCACGGTAGAGCCGGGAGGCCCCCAGGACTGCGGCTGGCCCTGGTCCCTCCGAGCGACGGCCCGCAAAGACTCGGCACGCACGTCCGATGCTGGTGCAAGGGCGTGCCACCTGACCTATACCGGTCGGGGAAGGTGATGGAGGTGCCTCGCTTAGTTTCTGCATGGCATACACGTAAACATTAAATACGAGCCTCGATCGGCTCTCAGGTTGTCCTGTGAATCGGCTCAAAGAGCCGATCCACCCATGATCCGTACGAGGTGTACGAATATATGGTGGTCCTGCTTGATCAGAATAAAACTAAAACGACCTACTACGATTTAGGGTTTTCACCGCATAATCGGAACGTCCTACTCGTGATTGAGCCTGGCGGCCACGCACGGTGATCGTAAACCGGCCCTAGACAAGGCCTAAAAACCAACACGAGGTTGATCCCCGGAACATCCTATCTAGGGCTAGCAAACTACACCCTACGCGCCACTGGATCCTTCAACCCGTTTGTAAGGCCTAACTATGCAGATATTAAACTAATCCTTGGAGAACAAGGAGCAATCATAACGGATCGGATCTACTAAATAGTGATCAAGCGGGGTGCCGCCCTTACACCTAAGATAGGCGTAAGGGCGGCTAGACATTTCAGGGTTGCACGACGACAGCATATGATACGAGGAACAATGCTAACCCTAACACGTCTAAGATAACTACGTTGCTCGCCATCAAAAAGGCTTCAGTATGAGCAACGCATGAACAGCGGATGAACGTGTACTGCCTAGATCGCAAGATGTGATCTAGGCAGCATGATGCTTACCCGGAAGAAACCCTCGAGACAAGGGAGTTGGCGATGCGCCTAGATTGGTTTGTGGTGAACGTGATTGTTGTTTATTTCATAAACCCTAGATACATATTTATAGTCCGTAGACTTTCTAACGTGGGAATAATCCCAACCGTGCATGGGCCAAACTCTAACTAACCGACACGTATCCTATCATATTTACAGATACAAGGGCAAACTAGCCCAAACTTTGCATATAAGGCCGATTCATGTATTTCTTCCATGTATATCCTTCAAGCCCATCTTGATCGCGGCCCACCTCCGACTCGGTCAAATTCTGGTGATAACACATGCCCCCCGGTTTTGGAATTGATAATTCCAAAATCACTCTGCTTTCTTCGTCGGGTCATGTCGTGGCGAGAGCGGAACCGTCGCGACATCCTTCATCATGATGCCTTGCCTTCCCAACTTCTCCGCGTGACTTGGCAGTTTTTTTTCTTTGGGCACCACCTCCTCGGAAACTGCTGCGGCATTGAATCTCCACTATATCCCCTTTTATTTAACCGCTCCAAACAGTTTGCTTTTTTATCCCCTTCGCATTATCACTCCAAAAGCCCTCCTGCGCCACCATGTCTTCTTCCTCCTCTGCCTCATCGGGTTTTTCCGCCCAATCCTCCTCCTCCCGCGAGCCGACGCCAGAGTGGAACCCGGAGGAGGCCCATGCGGCCAACATTCGCCGCGCCATCGAAGCCGGGGAGGAGTCTAGTCACGATTTCTCCGTCTGGTCCGAGGACGACAAGTCCTTGACCGACGGGGAAAGTGACCTCCGCTTCCTTGCCGACGGGTAAACGGAGGAGGAGAGCGATGACGATCGCTTCTCCTATGATGACTTCACCTCCCCCGAGGAGGAGGAGGAGGAGAAGGAGGAGGAGGACGACACCTCCTCCGACGAACCGCCGGCCAAGCGCTTCTGTCCCTGGCCGGGGAACCTCGGCGGACTTCGACGGCGACGACGACGACGCCGACAAGGAGGACGAGGACAACGAGGGCCCTGCCGGCGGCCGCTGCGGCAGCCGACGACGAGCCCGCCGGGAGTAGCGCCGAGCGGCCGGCGACGACGGCGACGATGAGGGCAGCGACGGCCCGTAGATAGGACCCTTAGCATAGGATCAGTAGTAGTAGATGGGGCAATGTATCCCCTAGTACTTCCTTTTGAGAGCAATCAGCTCTTTATGTAAGAAATCCTGTTTATCAATGAAGAATTTCCCCCAATTTGATTTTGCCGATTTCCTTTAAGCTAATTTAGCCGATTCCCCCTCATACTGATTCTGCCGATTTGTTTACTTAGCCAATGCTCAATGAGCCGATGGCAACGCATCGGTCCTTCACAATCTATCCTTCAACTCCTCGACTGATAACTTTGAGATCTGGTGGATAATGTGGAAGACCCTTGCCTTCAAGAGAGCCCTTAAATTCCTCCCACCAGCTCCAGTGATCCTCTTCTGCAAGAACTCACCATTTTTGAAGAAGGTTGCGACGCAGGACCAGCCGATGACACTCCAATCGGCTTCTAAGAACAGAGCATCTACCAGGCCAGCTGCCCCCCGAGCCTCGGTCAAGGCGAGAATAGCGGTGAGGATGCACAGATCAGACAAAGGGCTTTGAACTCAGGTAATTCTGAGACAGCCACCATGCAGAACCAGCAAAACTTGCCCCCATTGATCACCTTTCTTCCGCTGAAAGCCGATATTGTAGACGAAACACCAACGGCTTAATGAGCAAAAGGCTGCCTTGCATGCCAAAACTGACGCTTCTGACAGTACTGCTAAACTGGCGCAAAGGGTTGGAAGTCCTCGAAGAGAAGGTTCGGGCACCAAAATCGGCTCATTGCGGCTGAGGAAGCTCTCATTGTTCACTCCCTCAAGGAAGCAGAAGGCATTGAAGCTGAACTGAAGACCGACTTGGTGAAAATCCGCGTCTTGAACACGCAGCTGGTAGATCTTGTGTAATTTGTACTAGAGTCGATGACTGTGCATCGGCTTTGTTTCTTAGCTCTAAAGTCGATGTCCGTGCATCGGCTGTATACCATGAAACTTTTTTTTTACTGGCCGATTTTTTCTATCGGCCCCCAATATTTCACTGCACATGTATCGCACATGTTCATCCGATTAAGTGCCCCCCCGAGCCGAATCTGCCAGGTAACTGCGGATATCGGCTCTGTAGTTAGCCAAGGCACTGTATTTGAACGTCGGCTTCGGTAGGACCAATGTTGATTTTTTCCAGCTCATCAGCCGACGTAAAACCGCTGCCCATTAGATCGACGTTGAACCCAGACAGAAGGTGTGGTGAGGATAATTTTGGCCGATTGCTGGAATCGGCCACCATGTTGATTGAATCGCTCAATGAAGGTTTTTGCAATGTTCCTTCATAGATCTTTGGGGCCGATCCCAAGGATCGGCCTTGCCACGTTTGTCCATAGGTTTGTTCTTGTTATACGGTCAGGCCGGTGGATAAGACCAGCCTAACCCCATCCTTCGTCATGTCGATGCGCTCGCAGTCATCCAAATTGATGCCTGAGAGTGGCTCTTGGCCTGTTGTCTCCCAAGCGTTCATGCCAGCCGTTGAAATCTCGGCTGAGTCATCTGCATGGACGACCTCTACTTCATCTCCATCCCACTGTATTACGCATTGGTGCATCGTGGATGGAATGCAACAGTTGGCGTGGATCCAATCTCTTCCTAGCAAGGACGAGCATAGGTGCTCTTGCTATCGACAATAAAGAACGTTGTAGGGATGGTTTTCCTTCCTACGGTCGGATCCACATTCGAACACCTTGTGCGTCGGACGCTTGGCCGTTGAAATCGCTCAATGTCACGTTGGTCTTGATCGGATCCGAGCTAGAGCGTCCCAACCGACGTAGTATGGAGTATGGCATAATGTTGACTGCCGCTCCGGTGTCCACCGAGCATCTCGTTGACGAGGCTGCCCATCGATATAGCCTCGCAAGTACAAGGCCTTCAGATGTCTGTAGCTTCTTTCTCGTGGCTTCTCAAAGATAACCGGCCGTGGGCCGCAGTCAAGTTGTGCCACAGGTGCTTCGTCTAATCCTGGAGCACTAAACTCCGTCGGAAGGATGAACACCATGTTTGTGCCAGCCGATGTTTCATCATCGGCTTTCTTTTGTACGGGGCGCCACTCTTTCCTTTGTGGCCGACCTTCTTCGTCTAGGGTTCGCTGAATTTTAGCGGCCAGATCAGGCCGCGCCTTCCTCAACGTGTGCAGGTATAACCTTTCGGCTTCCTCCAAACCACGTAGTCACTGAACCCTACGCTTTTAGGAACGGCTGAGTCCATCAGGGCACCACCTTGGCCGGTGGTACTTGTCCTCTTCTTCTTCATAGTCATCTTCCAACTCCTCGAGGTCTTCTTCCCGAGAGGACTCAGTTGGCTCGTTCCTAGATGGGAGAGGCCCAAGACGTTTGAACACTGACACGTCTGTTGCACCCTTCTTCTTCTGTCTACAGTCTGGGTAGTTGCCGATTGTAGGCAGTCGGCTCATTCCTGAATCCCAGCAGTGTTTGAAGAAAGGGCAGTCCCAGTGCCTGTCCGCGTCGTCCTGTTCTCTCGACTTCTCCTTGGCGTAGCGCTCATATCCCTCCTCGTCGCGATCATGCCGACGATGTCTCCTGGCGTTCCTGCTAGCTAGACGATCCCTTTCATCGTCGCTATTGTACCGCCGGCGCTGGTCATATCGACTCACGTATTTATTGAGGAGATGATCGGAGAGAGGTCGTTGATATCGTACATTCTTCACTTCTCCCTCCGTGATGTAGCGCTTGCCATCGTGTCGGAGCCGATCGCGTGGAGCGGCTTCCTCTTTGTCCTTGCTACGAGAGCGGCTGCCCTCGCCTTTGTCCTTTCCAGAGTGGTGCCCAGGCTCGACCATGTTGATGCTTAACGAAAAACCTGGCTGGCACCCCTCGGGGTAAGCGTACTCCACCGTGTTAACGGCGGGGAAGGGGTGTGTGTCGACTTTCATGGCGTACTGGTTGAAGATTAGACGCCCTTGCTCTATCGCCATTTGGATCTGCGACGCCACACCCTGCAGTCGTTAGTGTTATGGCTGAACGTGTTATGCCATTTGCAATATGGCTTTCCATTCAGCTCCTGTGCTGTGGGGAGTTTGAGACCGTCGGGTAACTTCAGTTGCTTCTCCTTGAGTAAGAGATCAAAAATTTGCTCGGCTTTGGTCACGTCGAAGTCAAACCCTCTAGGAGGACCTTGTGGCTTCACCCACTTGCAGGACACGGGGCTTGCCCCCCGAGTCCATTCAGCCACTGCTACCTCTTGATCTCCCGCAGAGCCTTCGTCTTCATCTGCCTCAACCAAGACTACCGCACGCTTGAATTTGTCCTGGTACAAGTCTGGGTGGCGCTGTTCATATATCGACAGTTTCTGAACCATGTGCGCCGGTGAAGGGTAGTCTGCTTGGGAGGCCATATCCTTGATTGGTGATGCAAGGCCCACTACTGCCAACTCGACTGCTTCTTTTTCAGTCACACGAGCCGAATAGCATCGGTTCCTAACGGTCCTGAAGCGCTGGACGTATTCTGACACTGTTTCTCCGCGCTTCTGTCGTACTTGTGCTAAATCGGCAATGCCAGCCTCGGAAGCCTCTGAGTGATACCGCATGTGGAACTGCTCCTCCAAGCGCTTCCAAGTCCGGATTGAGTGCTGGTGGCGGCGATGTGTACCACCCGAAAGCCGATCCTGTGAGGGATCGTGCGAAGAACCTCACACGCAGCTCATCTCGCTGCCGAGATCGTGCCCAGCTGTGCCAAATATCGGCTCACATGCTCGATGGAGCTGGAACCATCCGATCCATTAAACTTGGAGAAATCAGGGAGCCGATATTTGGGTGGTAGCGGGATCAACTCGTACTCGTTGGGGTACGGCTTGGAATAGCCGATTGTCCTCCTTTTCGGCACCATGCCGAACTGGTCTCTCGAGATTGTATCGATTTGATCCGCGGTGCTTGGCCGCAGGAGTCGAACTCCGAAGATTCGCCGGAGTGGCATACTTAGCCAGCCATGCTTGCTTTTCCAGCTCGAGCCAACCGCAGGAGCTGAGCTGCGGAGGTTTGTCGGAGTGGCATACTTAGCTAGCCACGTCCGCTTCTCAAGATCCGTTGCTGAAGTTCCTCCTGCTTGTTCCGAAGTCCCTGCTCGTTGCGGTCCGGTTTGTGAGTGCCCGATTACTTGCGGTCCGGCACGTATGTGCACGTGTATCCGTGAGGGATCTCCTTAGGCGCCTCATGCAAGAACCGGTAGTCACTAGGGTCACCACCGATCTTGTAGATGACGTATGCCGGTGAATTTGGCACTTCGGTGCTGCCAACGCGAATGGCAGCGGTGGACGGGATCTGGAGTGGCATCTCTCCTTGGTAAGTCCCGAGAGCTGGTCCCGACGGAGAGTGCCGATGCCTCATGATTTCCTGGATCACCCGAAGAGCGACACGCTCCAAAGTGTTCACCGGGCTCTCGGAATGGCGGTGTAGCGAATGAGCTACCATGAAGTTAACCTCTCGACGCAGGGACCTGGTGCGTTCTTCGACGGGGCGGACAGGTCCACTCCATCGAGCGCGCCTTCAGATGAGAACCCTTTCCACCTGATGCCATGTGAGCGGGTTCTGTGAAAAGAGCCGATGAGGTCGGCTTCGAGGATTGCTTTGACCTCGTCATACTTCTTCTTGAGTTCCTCGGTCAGATCCTCGTACGTGACTGGAGTGCCGTTCGCCATCTCAGATGTAGATGGCGATGCGGTTGATGTCGCAGATGGTCCCACCGGGCGTGCCAGAATGTGTTGCGGTCAGAAACCCACCGGCGAGCAGCGACGGGCAACACGGTAGAGCCGGGAGGCCCCCAGGACTGCGGCTGGCCCTGGTCCCTCCGAGCGACGGCCCGCAAAGACTCGGCACGCACGTCCGATGCTGGTGCAAGGGCGTGCCACCTGACCTATACCTAGTCAGGAAGGTGATGGAGGTGCCTCGCTTAGTTTCCTGCATGGCATACACGTAAACATTAAATACGAGCCTCGATCGGCTCTCAGGTTGTCCTGTGAATCGGCTCAAAGAGCCGATCCACCCATGATCCGTACGAGGTGTACGAATATATGGTGGTCCTGCTTGATCAGAATAAAGCTAAAACGACCTACTACGATTTAGGGTTTTCACCGCATAATCGGAACGTCCTACTCGTGATTGAGCCTGGCGGACACGCACGGTGATCGTAAACCGGCCCTAGACAAGGCCTAAAAACCAACACGAGGTTGATCCCCGGAACATCCTGTCTAGGGCTAGCAAACTACACCCTACGCGCCACTGGATCCTTCAACCCATTTGTAAGGCCTAACTATGCAGATATTAAACTAATCCTTGGAGAACAAGGAGCAATCATAACGGATCGGATCTACTAAATAGTGATCAGCGGGGTGCCGCCCTTACACCTAAGATAGGCGTAAGGGCGGCTAGACGTTTCGTGGTTGCACGACGACGACATATGATACGAGGAACAATGCTAACCCTAACACGTCTAAGATAACTACGTTGCTCGCCATCAAAAAGGCTTCGATACGAGCAACGCATGAAAAGCGGATGAACGTGTATCGCCTAGATCGCAAGATGCGATCTAGGCAGCATGATGCTTACCCGGAAGAAACCCTCGAGACAAGGGAGTTGGCGATGCGCCTAGATTGGTTTGTGGTGAACGTGATTGTTGTTTATTTCATAAACCCTAGATACATATTTATAGTCCGTAGACTTTCTAACGTGGGAATAATCCCAACCGTGCACGGGTCAAACTCTAACTAACCGACACGTATCCTATCATATTTACAGATACAAGGGCAAACTAGCTCAAACTTTGCATATAAGGCCGATTCATGTATTTCTTCCATGTATATCCTTCAAGCCCATCTTGATCGCGGCCCACCTCTGACTCGGTCAAATTCTGGTGATAACACCCCGGCAACGGCGCCAGAAAATAGTCTTGATGACCCACAAGTATAGGGGATCGCAACAGTCTTCGCGGGAAGTAAAATCCAATTTATTGATTCGACACAAGGGGAGACAAAGAATACTTGAAAGCCTTAACGAGCGGAGTTGTCAATTCAGCTGCACACTGGAAACAGACTTGCTCGCAAGAGTTTATCGATAGTAATAGTTTTATAGCAAGTAGCGGTAGTGAAATAACAGACAGCAGTGTGACGAGAGACAGCGGTAGTGATTACGATGAAACGACGGGATTAAAATACGCGTAGGCACAGGGATGGATAACGGGTGTTGCATGGATGAGAGAAACTCATGTAACAATCAAAGCGGGGCATTTGCAGATAATAATAAAGCGGTGTCCAAGTACTAAACAATCCATAGGCATGTGTTCCGTATATAGTTGTACGTGCTCGCAATGAGAAACTTGCACAACATCTTTTGTCCTACCAGCCGGTGGCAGCCGGGCCTCTAGGGAATCTACTGGATATTAAGGTACTCCTTTTAATAGAGCACCGGAGCAAAGCATTAACATTCTGTGAACACATGTGATCCTCACATCACCGCCCTCCCCTCCGGTTGTCCCGATTTCTGTCACTTCGGGGCCTTGGGTTCCGGATAGCGACATGTGTATACAACTTGCAGGTAAGATCATAAAACAATGCATATCATGATGAAACAATAACATGTTCAGATCTGAGATCATGGCACTCGGGCCCTAGTGACAAGCATTAAGCATAACAAGTTGCAACAATATCATCAAAGTACCAATTACGGACACTAGGCACTATGCCCTAACAATCTTATGCTATTACATGACCAATCTCATCCAATCCCTACCATCCCCTTCAGCCTACAGCGGGGGAATTACTCACACATGGATGGGGGAAGCATTGCTGGTCAATGGAGAGGCGTCGGTGGTGATGATGGCGATGATCTCCTCCAATTCCCCGTCCCGGCGGAGTGCCAGAACGGAGTTTCTGGTCCCGAGACGGAGTTTCGCGATGTGGCGGCGTACTGGAGGGTTTCTGGTGACTTCGACTTCCTGCCTCGCGTTTTTAGATCGAAACCTTTAAGTAGTCCAGAGGAGGGCGTCAGAGGGCAACCGAGGGGGCCACACGCTAGGGCGGCGCGCTGATACGTCTCCGACGTATCGATAATTTCTTATGTTCCATGCCACATTATTGATGATATCTACATGTTTTATGCATACTTTATGTCATATTTATGCATTTTCCGGCACTAACCTATTAACGAGATGCCGAAGAGCTAGTTGTTGTTTTCTGCTGTTTTTGGTTTCAGAAATCCTAGTAAGGAAATATTCTCGGAATTGGACGAAATCAACGCCCAGGGGCCTATTTTACCACGAAGCTTCCAGAAGACCGAAGAGGAGACGAAGTGGGGCCACGAGGTGGCCAGACACTAGGACGGCGCGGCCCAGGTCTTGGCCGCGCCGGCCTGTCGTCTGGGCCCCTCGTGTGGCCCCCTGACCTGCCCTTCCGCCTACAAATAGCCTTCGTCGCGAAACCGCCAGTACCGAGAGCCACGATACGGAAAACCTTCCAGAGCCGCCGCCGCCGCCAATCCCATCTCGGGGGATTCAGGAGATCGCCTCCGGCACCCTGCCGGAGAGAGGATTCATCTCCCGGAGGACTCTACACCGCCATGGTCGCCTCCGGAGTGATGAGTGAGTAGTTCACCCCTGGACTATGGGTCCATAGCAGTAGCTAGATGGTTGTCTTCTCCTCATTATGCTTCATTGTCGGATCTTGTGAGCTGCCTAACATGATCAAGATCATCTATCTGTAATGCTATATGTTGTGTTTGTTGGGATCCGATGAATAGAGAATACTATGTTATGTTGATTATCAATCTATGTGTTGTTTATGATCTTGCATGCTCTCCGTTACTAGTAGATGCTTTGGCCAAGTTGATGCTTGTAACTCCAAGAGGGAGTATTTATGCTCGATAGTGGGTTCATGTCTCCAGTGAATGCGGGGAGTGAGAGAAACCTCTAAGGTTATGGATGTCTCTGTTGCCACTAGGGATAAAACATTGATGCTATGTCCGAGGATGTAGTTATTGATTACATTACACACCATACTTAATGCAATTGTCCGTTGTTTGCAACTTAATACCGGAAGGGGTTCGGATGATAACTCGAAGGTGGACTTTTTAGGCATAGATGCATGCTTTGGATAGCGGTCTATGTACTTTGTCGTAATGCCCAATTAAATCTCACAATAATCATCATATCATGTATGTGCATGGTCATGCCCTCTCTATTTGTCAATTGCCCAAGCTGTAATTTGTTCACCCAACATGCTATTTATCTTATGGGAGAGACACCACTAGTGAACTGTGGACCCCGGTCCATTCTTTTACATCGAATACAATCTACTGCAATTGTTCTTTACTGTTCTCTGCAAACAATCATCATCCACACTATACATCTAATCCTTTGTTACAGCAAGCCGGTGAGATTAACAACCTCACTGTTTCGTTGGGGCAAAGTACTTGGGTTGTGTTGTGCAGGTTCCACGTTGGCGCCGGAATCCCTGGTGTTGCGCCGCACTACATCTCGCCGCCATCAACCTTCAACGTGCTTCTTGGCTCCTACTCGGTTCGATAAACCTTGGTTTCTTGCGAGGGAAAACTTGCCGCTGTACGCATCACACCTTCCTCTTGGGGTTCCCAACGGACGCGTGTTGTACGCGTATCAAGCAGATTTTCGGGCGCCGTTGCCGGGGAGATCAAGACACGCTGCAAGGGGAGTCTCCTGATACGTCTCCGACGTATCGATAATTTCTTATGTTCCATGCCACATTATTGATGTTATCTACATGTTTTATGCACACTTTATGTCATATTCGTGCATTTTCTGGAACTAACCTATTAACAAGATGCCGAAGTGCCGATTCGTTGTTTTCTCGCTGTTTTTGGTTTCAGAAATCCTAGTAAGGAAATATTCTCGGAATTGGACGAAATCAAAGCCCGGGGGCCTATTTTTCCACGAAGCTTCCGGAAGTCCGAAGGAGAGACGAAGAGGGGCGACGAGGGGGCCACACCCTAGGGCGGCGCGGCCCCCCCTTGGCCGCGCGGCCCCGTGGTGTGGGGCCCCCGTGCCGCCTCTTGACCTGCCCTTCCGCCTACAAATAGCCTCCGTGACGAAACCCCCGGTACCGAGAACCACGATACGGAAAACCTTCCGGAGACGCCGCCGCCGCCGATCCCATCTCGGGGGATCCAGGAGATCGCCTCCGGCACCCTGCCGGAGAGGGGAATCATCTCCCGGAGGACTCTACGCCGCCATGGTCGCCTCCGGTGTGATGTGTGAGTAGTCTACCCCTGGACTATGGGTCCATAGCAGTAGCTAGATGGTTGTCTTCTCCCCATTGTGCTATCATTGTCGGATCTTGTGAGCTGCCTATCATGATCAAGATCATCTATACGTAATTCTATATGTTGCGTTTGTTGGGATCCGATGAATAGAGAATACTTGTTATGTTGATTATCAAAGTTATGCTTATGTGTTGTTTATGATCTTGCATGCTTTCCGTTACTAGTAGATGCTCCGGCCAAGTAGATGCTTGTAACTCCAAGAGGGAGTACTTATGCTCGATAGTGGGTTCATGCCCGCATTGACACCGGGACGAGTGACGAAAAGTTCTAAGGTTGTGTTGTGCTTGTTGCCACTAGGGATAAAACATTGATGCTATGTCTAAGGATGTAGTTGTTGATTACATTACGCACCATACTTAATGCAATTGTCTCGTTGCTTGCAACTTAATACCGGAGGGGGTTCGGATGATAACCTCGAAGGTGGACTTTTTAGGCATAGATGCAGTTGGATGGCGGTCTATGTACTTTGTCGTAATGCCCAATTAAATCTCACTATACTCATCATGATATGTATGTGCATTGTCATGCTCTCTTTATTTGTCAATTGCCCAACTGTAATTTGTTCACCCAACATGCTGTTCGTCTTATGGGAGAGACACCTCTAGTGAACTGTGGACCCCGGTCCAATTCTCTTTGCTGAAATACAATCTACTGCAATACTTGTTCTACTGTTTTCTCGCAAACAATCATCTTCCACACAATACGGTTAATCCTTTGTTACAGCAAGCCGGTGAGATTGACAACCTCACTGTTTCGTTGGGGCAAAGTAGTTTGGTTGTGTTGTGCAGGTTCCACGTTGGCGCCGGAATCCCCGGTGTTGCGCCGCACTACATCCCGCCGCCATCAACCTTCAACGTGCTTCTTGGCTCCTCCTGGTTCGATAAACCTTGGTTTCTTTCCGAGGGAAAACTTGCTGCCGTGCGCATCATACCTTCCTCTTGGGGTTGCCCAACGAACGTGTGAAATACACGCCATCAAGCACATTTTCTCGGCGCCGTTGCCGGGGAGATCAAGACACGCTGCAAGGGGAGTCTCCACTTCTCAATCTCTTTACTTTGTTTTTGTCTTGCTTAGTTTTATTTACTACTTTGTTTGCTGCACTAAATCAAAATACAAAAAAAAATTAGTTGCTAGTTTTACTTTATTTGCTATTTTGTTTGCTATATCGAAAACACAAAAAAATTAGTTTATTTGCATTTACTTTATCTAGTTTGCTTTATTTACTACTGCTGAAATGAGTAATCCCGAAGTTGAAGTTCGTTCATTTAAGCAACAAGGGGGAGAATGTTTAAAAGATGCTTGGTATAGAATTAGTGATGCCCATAATAGGTGCACTAAGAAACACTCCACCACTATCCTACTCAGGAATTTTTATGTTGGTATCTCTAGCTGGAATAGATATGTTCTTGATTGTCTCGCGGGAGGTAACTTCCTAGGCTCTCCCGCCTTAGAAGCTAGTTGCATTATTGAGAGTTTATTTGGAACACCACCTGTTAATGAAACTAAAATTGAAACCTCCCTTGAGGATGTTATGAAAAAATTGGAAACCATAGAGAAAAATTGTAGTGTTGAAACTAAATTGGAAATATTACTTGATAATACTGATAAACTTGATAAAATCCTAGGAGGAATTAATGAAAGAATTGCTACTCTAGAAACTTGCGCTATCCATGATAATCAAACCCATAGAATTGGTAAACTTGAAGAAGCTATGGGAAAATTGGGTTCAACTTTTTCTTCTTTTAAATTTAATGAGAAAGCTTATGTGGGTAAGGAGCAAAAATTCATGTATGTCTCTAAGGTGCCTAAACCAAAGAATTACTATAGGCCTAAAATTGATAAAACTCCCAACACCACTGGTAATGATGTTGATGCTTCATCTCTCGATGTTACTTGATATACACTTTCTGCGCCTAGCTGAAAGGCGTTAAAGAAAAGCGCTTATGGGAGACAACCCATGTTTTTACCTACAGTACTTTGTTTTTATTTTGTGTCTTGGAAGTTGTTTACTACTGTAGCAACCTCTCCTTATCTTAGTTTTGTGTTTTGTTGTGCCAAGTTAAGCCGTTGATAGAAAAGTAAGTACTAGATTTGGATTACTGCACAGTTCCAGATTTCTTTGCTGTCACGAATCTGGGCAAAACCTCCCTGTAGGTAACTCAGAAAATTATGCCAATTTACGTGCATGATCCTCAGATATGTATGCAACTTTCATTCAATTTGAGCATTTTCATTTGAGCAAGTCTGGTGCCATTTTAAAATTCGTCAATACGAACTGTTCTGTTTTGACAGATTCTGCCTTTTATTTCGCATTGCCTCTTTCGCTATGTTGGATGAATTTCTTTGATCCACTAATGTCCAGTAGCATTATGCAATGTCCAGAAGTGTTAAGAATGATTGTGTCACCTCTGAATATGTCAATTTATATTGTGCACTAACCCTCTAATGAGTTGTTTCGAGTTTGGTGTGGAGGAAGTTTTCAAGGATCAAGAGAGGAGTATGATGCAACATGATCAAGGAGAGTGAAAGCTCTAAGCTTGGGGATGCACCCGGTGGTTCACCCCTGCATATATCAAGAAGACTCAAGCGTCTAAGCTTGGGGATGCCCAAGGCATCCCCTTCTTCATCGACAACATTATCAGGTTCCTCCCCTGAAACTATATTTTTATTCCATCACATCTTATGTGCTTTTTCTTGGAGCGTCGGTTTGTTTTTGTTTTTGTTTTGTTTGAATAAAATGGATCCTAACATTCACGTTGTGGGAGAGATACACGCTCCGCTGTAGCATATGGACAAATATGTCCTTGGTTTCTACTCATAGTATTCATGGCGAAGTTTCTTCTTCGTTAAATTGTTATATGGTTGGAATTGGAAAATGATACATGTAGTAATTGCTAAAATGTCTTGGGTAATGTGATACTTGGCAATTGTTGTGCTCATGTTTAAGCTCTTGCATCATATGCTTTGCACCCATTAATGAAGAAATACATAGAGCATGCTAAAATTTGGTTTGCATATTTGGTTTCTCTAAGGTCTAGATAATTTCTAGTATTGAGTTTGAACAACAAGGAAGACGGTGTAGAGTCTTATAATGTTTTCAATATGTCTTTTATGTGAGTTTTGCTGCACCGGTTCATCCTTGTGTTTGTTTCAAATAAGCCTTGCTAGCCTAAACCATTGTATCGAGAGGGAATACTTCTCATGCATCCAAAATACTTGAGCCAACCACTATGCCATTTGTGTCCACCATACCTACCTACTACATGGTATTTTCCAGCCATTCCAAAGTAAATTGCTTGAGTGCTACCTTTAAAATTCCATCATCACCTTTGCAATATATAGCTCATGGGACAAATAGCTTAAAAACTATTGTGGTATTGAATATGTAATTATGCACTTTATCTCTTATTAAGTTGCTTGTTGTGCGATAACCATGTTTATCGGGGAACGCCATCAACAATTCATTGTTGAATTTCATGTGAGTTGCTATGCATGTTCGTCTTGTCGGAAGTAAGGGCGATCTACACTGAGTTGAATGGTTTGAGCATGCATATTGTGAGAGAAGAACATTGGGCCGCTAACTAAAGCCATGTTTCATGGTGGAAGTTTCAGTTTTGGACAAACATCCTCAAATCTCTAATGAGAAAAGAATTAATTGTTGTTGAATGCTTAAAGCATTAAAAGAGGAGTCCATTATCCGTTGTCTATGTTGTCCCGGTATGGATGTCTAAGTTGAGAATAATCAAAAGCGAGAAATCCAAATGCGAGCTTTCTCCTTAGACCTTTGTACAGAGCGGCATAGAGGTACCCCTTTGTGATACTTGGTTAAAGCATATGTATTGCGGTGATAATCCAGGTAGTCCAAGCTAATTAGGACAAGGTGCGGGCACTATTGGTACACTATGCATGAGGCTTGCAACTTATAAGATATAATTTACATGATGCATATGCTTTATTACTACCGTTGACAAAATTGTTTCATGTTTTCAAAATCAAAGCTCTAGCACAAATATAGCAATCGATGCTTTTCCTCTATAAGGACCATTCTTTTACTTTCAATGTTGAGTCAGTTCACCTATTTCTCTCCACCTCAAGAAGCAAACACTTGTGTGAACTGTGCATTGATTCCTACATACTTGCTTATTGCACTTATTATATTTCTCTATGTTGACAATATCCATGAGATATACATGTTACAAGTTGAAAGCAACCGCTGAAACTTAATCTTCTTTTGTGTTGCTTCAATACCTTTACTTTGAATTATTGCTTTATGAGTTAACTCTTATGCAAGACTTATTGATGCTTGTCTTGAAGTGCTATTCATGAAAAGTCTTTGCTATATGATTCACTTGTTTACTCATGTCATATACATTGTTTTGATCGCTGCATTCACTACATATGCTTTACAAATAGTATGATCAAGATTATGATGGCATGTCACTCCGTAAATTATCCGTGTTATCGTTTTACCTGCTCGGGACGAGCGTAACTAAGCTTGGGGATGCTGATACGTCTCCGACGTATCGATAATTTCTTATGTTCCATGCCACATTATTGATGTTATCTACATGTTTTATGCACACTTTATGTCATATTCGTGCATTTTCCGGAACTAACCTATTAACAAGATGCCGAAGTGCCGATTGCTGTTTTCTGCTGTTTTTGGTTTCGAAATCCTAGTAAGGAAATATTCTCGGAATTGGACGAAATCAAAGCCCGAGGGCCTATTTTTCCACGAAGCTTCCGAAGTCCGAAGGAGAGACGAAGAGGGGCGACGAGGGGGCCACACCCTAGGGCGGCGCGGCCCCCCTTGGCCGCGCGGCCCTGTGGTGTGGGGCCCCCGTGCCGCCTCTTGACCTGCCCTTCCGCCTACAAATAGCCTCCGTGACGAAACCCCCGCACCGAGAACCACGATACGGAAAACCTTCCGGAGACGCCGCCGCCGCCGATCCCATCTCGGGGGATCCAGGAGATCGCCTCCGGCACCCTCGCCGGAGAGGGGAATCATCTCCCGGAGGACTCTACGCCGCCATGGTCGCCTCCGGTGTGATGTGTGAGTAGTCTACCCCCGGACTATGGGTCCATAGCAGTAGCTAGATGGTTGTCTTCTCCCCATTGTGCTATCATTGTCGGATCTTGTGAGCTGCCTATCATGATCAAGATCATCTATACGTAATTCTATATGTTGCGTTTGTTGGGATCCGATGAATAGAGAATACTTGTTATGTTGATTATCAAAGTTATGCTTATGTGTTGTTTATGATCTTGCATGCTTTCCGTTACTAGTAGATGCTCCGGCCAAGTAGATGCTTGTAACTCCAAGAGGGAGTACTTATGCTCGATAGTGGGTTCATGCCCGCATTGACACCTGGGACAAGTGACGAAAGTTCTAAGGTTGTGTTGTGCTTGTTGCCACTAGGGATAAAACATTGATGCTATGTCTAAGGATGTAGTTGTTGATTACATTACGCACCATACTTAATGCAATTGTCCGTTGCTTGCAACTTAATACCGGAGGGGGTTCGGATGATAACCCGAAGGTGGACTTTTTAGGCATAGATGCGGTTGGATGGCGGTCTATGTACTTTGTCGTAATGCCCAATTAAATCTCACTATACTCATCATGATATGTATGTGCATTGTCATGCTCTCTTTATTTGTCAATTGCCCAACTGTAATTTGTTCACCCAACATGCTCGTTCGTCTTATGGGAGAGACACCTCTAGTGAACCGTGGACCCCGGTCCAATTCTCTTTGCTGAAATACAATCTACTGCAATACTTGTTCTACTCGTTTTTCGCAAACAATCATCTTCCACACAATACGGTTAATCCTTTGTTACGGCAAGCCGGTGAGATTGACAACCTCACTCTGTTTCGTTGGGGCAAAGTAGTTTGGTTGTGTTGTGCGGGTTCCACGTTGGCGCCGGAATCCCCGGTGTTGCGCCGCACTACATCCCGCCGCCATCAACCTTCAACGTGCTTCTTGGCTCCTCCCGGTTCGATAAACCTTGGTTTCTTTCTGAGGGAAAACTTGCTGCTGTGCGCATCATACCTTCCTCTTGGGGTTGCCCAACGAACGTGTGAAATACACGCCATCATCTCCACATCCCAATATCCTTACTTTGTTTTTGTCTTGCTTTATTTTATTTACTACTTTGTTTGCCGGAAATACTTTTGTACACCCACGCATGGGTGTGGGTGTTTCTATCACCGTTCATTTATTCCTCGAGATTCGTGCCCACCATGGTAGATAGAAAGATTCCTTTCTCTCTCCTCTTTTTATCCGAATCTTAAAGCACAATGAACGGTGACGGAAACACCCACACCCATGCGTGGGTGTACAAAATCCACTCTAGTTTTACTGCATTATATTAAAATACAAAAAAATTAGTTGCTAGTTTTACTTTATTTACTGTCTTGTTTGCATACTCTATATTAAAAACACAAAAAAATTAGTTACTCGCATTTACTTTATTTTTATTATCATGACTAGTCCCGTAGTTGTCACTCTATCACCAGAGGAATCAATCTTCACTTTTAAACAAGGTGGTGAAGAGAATTTTAAAGAAGCTTGGTCTAGAATTTTTGATTCTTATAGTAAAACTGAACCTAAAATGACCCTAAGTTTGCTTCTTAGTAACTTTTATTTTGGGCTTATTCTTCGCTATAGATATGCCTTAGATGCTGTAGTGGGAGGAGATTTCCTTCATTGTGATGGGGATCAAGCTTTTAATGCCATAAGGAAATTGATTACACCATTTAGCTCTGATAATAATTTTGATCCATCTCATGCTAGCATGCATAATAGATTAAACACTATTGAAACAAATATATCCTGTTTAAAAGAAGTGTACACCCAAATTCGCGAATACTATGATTATGTTCCATTAAGCTTCGAACCTTCAATGTGGGTGCCTACCGTTAAAGTTGCTATTGGTGGTGAAACTTTTCCTGCTCGTTGTGATATTATGTCTGAGTTTTGCCTTATGCCTAAAAGTATTTATGAATCTTTGACACTTTGGGAACTTACTGAAGGGGGAGAAGAAATAAATCTTACTGATAACTCTGTTATAATTCCTAAGGGTATAGCTGAAGGTGTTTTCACAACCTTTCTTGGAAGGACGGTATCCACTAATTACCTCGTTATTGAATGTGTAGGGACAGGACAAATCACGCTTGGAAGATCCCTGCTGAAACTCATGGGAGCAGTCATAGATGTGGGGAAAGGCACTCTAAATTTTACCTCTACACCCGGATGCGGTCATGTATTCCCTAGACCAAAGAGTAGGAATAAGAGTAAGAAGGGTAAGAGCAACGCCCCTGGTAAGAATGTCAACGCACCGTCTCTTGACAATACTTGATATACACTTTCTGCGCCTAGCCGAAAGGCGTTAAAGAAAAGCGCTTATGGAAGACAACCCATGTTTTTACTACAGTACTTTTATTTTATATTTGAGTCTTGGAAGTTGTTACTACTGTAGCAACCTATCCTGATCTTAGTTTTGTGCATTGTTGTGCCAAGTAAAGTCGCTGATAGTAAGGTTCATACTAGATTTGGATTATCGCGCGAAATCGCATTTCTTTGCTGTCACGAATCTGGGCCTAATTCTCTGTAGGAAACTCAGAAAATTATGTTAATTTACGTGAGTGATCCTCAGATATGTACGCAACTTTCATTAAATTTGAGCATTTTCATTTGAGCAAGTCTGGTGCCTCAATAAAATTCGTCTTTACGAACTGTTCTGTTTTGACAGATTCTGCCTTTTATTTCGCATTGCCTGTTTTGCTATGTTTGATGGATTTTTCGATTCCATTAACTTTAAGTAGCTTTTTGCAATGTCCAGAAGTGTTAAGAATGATTATGTCACCTCTGAACATATAAATTTTAATTGTGCACTAACCCTCTAATGAGTTGTTTTGAGTTTGGTGTGGAGGAAGTTTTCAAGGATCAAGAGAGGGAGATGATACAACATGATCAAGGAGAGTGAAAGCTCTAAGCTTGGGGATGCCCCGGTGGTTCACCCTCGCATATATCAAGAAGACTCAAGCGTCTAAGCTTGGGGATGCCCAAGGCATCCCCTTCTTCATCGACAACATTATCAGGTTGCTCCCCTGAAACTATATTTTTATTCCATCACATCTTATGTACTTTGCTTGGAGCGTCGGTTTGTTTTTGTTTTTGTTTTGTTTGAATAAAATGGATCCTAACATTCATTGTGTGGGAGGGAGACACGCTCCGCTGTTGCATATGGACAAATATGTCCTTAGGCTTTACTCATAGTATTCATGGCGAAGTTTCTTCTTCGTTAAATTGTTATATGGTTGGAATTGAAAAATGATACATGTAGTAATTGCTATAATGTCTTGGATAATGTGATACTTGGCATGTTGTGCTCATGATTAAGCTCTTGCATCATATACTTTGCACCTATTAATGAAGAAATACATAGAGCATGCTAAAATTTGGTTTGCATAATTGGTCTCTCTAAGGTCTAGATAATTTCTAGTATTGAGTTTGAACAACAAGGAAGACGGTGTAGAGTCTTATAGTGTTTAAAATATGTCTTTTATGTGAGTTTTGCTGCACCGGTTCATCCTTGTGTTTGTTTCAAATAAACCTTGCTAGCCTAAGCCTTGTATCGAGAGGGAATACTTCTCATGCATCCAAATCCTTGAGCCAACCACTATGCCATTTGTGTCCACCATACCTACCTACTACATGGTATTTCTCCGCCATTCCAAAGTAAATTGCTTGAGTGCTACCTTTAAAATTTCTATCCTTTACCTTTGCAATATATAGCTCATGGGACAAATAGCCTAAAAACTATTGTGGTATTGAATATGTACTTATGCACTTTATCTCTTATTAAGTTGCTTGTTGTGCGATAACCATGTTCTCGGGGACGCCATCAACTACTCTTTGTTGAATATCATGTGAGTTGCTATGCATGTTCGTCTTGTCGGAAGTAAGGGAGATTTACCACTAAAATGGTTAGAGCATTGCATAATGTTAGAGAAGAACATTGGGCCGCTAACTAAAGCCATGATCCATGGTGGAAGTTTCAGTTTTGGACAAATATCCTCAATCTCATATGAGAAAATTAATTGTTTCTACATGCTTATGCATATAAGAGGAGTCCATTATCTGTTGTCTATGTTGTCCCGGTATGGATGTCTAAGTTGAGAATAATCAATAGCGAGAAATCCGATGCGAGCTTTCTCCTTATACCTTTGTACAGGCGGCATAGAGGTACCCCTTTGTGACACTTGGTTAAAACATGTGCATTGCGATGATAATCCAGGTAATCCGAGCTAATTAGGACAAGGTGCGGGCACTATTAGTATACTATGCATGAGGCTTGCAACTTGTAGGATATAATTTACATAACACATATGCTTTATTACTACCGTTGACAAAATTGTTTCTTGTTTTCAAAATCAAAGCTCTAACACAAATATAGCAATCGATGCTTTCCTCTTTGAAGGATCTTTCTTTTACTTTTATGTTGAGTCAGTTCACCTATCTCTCTCCACCTCAAGAAGCAAACACTTGTGTGAACTGTGCATTGATTCCTACATGCTTGCATATTGCACTTGTTATATTACTTTACATTGACAATATCCATGAGATATACATGTTATAAGCTCAAAGCAACCGCTGAAACTTCATCTTCCTTTGTGTTGCTTCAATGCCTCTACTATGAATTATTGCTTTATGAGTTAACTTTTATGCAAGACTTATTGATGCTTGTCTTGAAGTACCATTCATGAAAAGTCTTTGCTATATGATTCATTTGTTTACTCATGTCATTTACATTGTTTTGATCGCTGCATTCATTACATATGCTTACAATAGTATGATCAAGGTTATGATGGCATGTCACTCCAAAAATTATCTTTGTTATCGTTTACCTGCTCGGGACGAGCAAAAACTAAGCTTGGGGATGCTGATACGTCTCCGACGTATCGATAATTTCTTATGTTCCATGCCACATTATTGATGATATCTACATGTTTTATGCATACTTTATGTCATATTTATGCATTTTCCGGCACTAACCTATTAACGAGATGCCGAAGAGCCGATTGCTCGTTTTCTGCTGTTTTTGGTTTCAGAAATCCTAGTAAGGAAATATTCTCGGAATTGGACGAAATCAACGCCCAGGGGCCTATTTTACCACGAAGCTTCCAGAAGACCGAAGAGGAGACGAAGTGGGGCCACGAGGTGGCCAGACACTAGGGCGGCGCGGCCCAGGTCTTGGCCGTGCCGGCCTGTCGTCTGGGCCCCTCGTGTGGCCCCCTGACCTGCCCTTCCGCCTACAAATAGCCTTCGTCGCGAAACCCCCAGTACCGAGAGCCACGATACGAAAAACCTTCCAGAGACGCCGCCGCCGCCAATCCCATCTCGGGGGATTCAGGAGATCGCCTCCGGCACCCTGCCGAAGAGGGGATTCATCTCCCGGAGGACTCTACACCGCCATGGTCGCCTCCGGAGTGATGAGTGAGTAGTTCACCCCTGGACTATGGGTCCATAGCGAGTAGCTAGATGGTTGTCTTCTCCTCATTATGCTTCATTGTCGGATCTTGTGAGCTGCCTAACATGATCAAGATCATCTATCTGTAATGCTATATGTTGTGTTTGTTGGGATCCGATGAATAGAGAATACTATGTTATGTTGATTATCAATCTATGTGTTGTTTATGATCTTGCATGCTCTCCGTTACTAGTAGATGCTTTGGCCAAGTTGATGCTTGTAACTCCAAGAGGGAGTATTTATGCTCGATAGTGGGTTCATGTCTCCGTGAATCCGGGGGAGTGAGAGAAACCTCTAAGGTTATGGATGTGCTGTTGCCACTAGGGATAAAACATTGATGCTATGTCCGTGGATGTAGTTATTGATTACATTACGCACCATACTTAATGCAATTGTCTGTTGTTTGCAACTTAATACTGGAATGGGTTCGGATGATAACTCCGAAGGTGGACTTTTTAGGCATAGATGCATGCTGGATAGCGGTCTATGTACTTTGTAGTAATGCCCAATTAAATCTCACAATACTCATCATATCATGTATGTGCATGGTCATGCCCTCTCTATTTGTCAATTGCCCAACTGTAATTTGTTCACCCAACATGCTATTTATCTTATGGGAGAGACACCACTAGTGAACTGTGGACCCCGGTCCATTCTTTTACATCGAATACAATCTACTGCAATTGTTCTTTACTGTTCTCTGCAAACAATCATCATCCACACTATACATCTAATCCTTTGTTACAGCTAGCCGGTGAGATTAACAACCTCACTGTTTCGTTAGGGCAAAGTAGTTGGGTTGTGTTGTGCAGGTTTCACGTTGGCGCCGGAATCCCTGGTGTTGCGCTGCACTACATCTCGCCGCCATCAACATTCAACGTGCTTCTTGGCTCCTACTGGTTCGATAAACCTTGGTTTCTTACTGAGGGAAAACTTGCCGCTGTACGCATCACACCTTCCTCTTGGGGTTCCCAACGGACGCGTGCTGTACGCGTATCACGCGCCCCCCCTCCAGGCCGCGCCGGCCTAGCGTCTGGGGGGCCTGGGCCTCCCCCAGGCCTGCCCTTCTGGCTCCGTGAGTATTCTGGTAAAATAGGCTATTTGGTATAAATTCCGAGGATTTTCCCGAAAGTTGAATTTCTGCACAAAAAAGAGACACCAGAGAAATTCTGCTGAAAACATCGTTAGTCCGTGTTAGTTGTATCCAAAATACACAAATTAGAGGCAAAACAATAGCAAAAGTGTTCGGGAAAGTAGATACGTTTTGGACGTATCACAGATCTTAGCATGACTTACTATTGCGACGAAGTCTTCCTCAATAGTCATATGCGGTGAAGTTAGAGTATCTTGCCTGGGGGAGAAATGAAGACAATGAGTGCGTAGTCTGTTTTTTTCTCGACAATGTGTGTCATATCTATTTTGTGCCAGATTGTCCAGGTGCGCCTAGGAGCGGCCTGGACGTTGTGACGGTTTTGTTTAATTTTTCGTAAATCAACCGGATAATCCTTGCTCTCTTCTTAGTTTATGGAACCGACAATCGCTTTGGCTTAAAAAATAGACCGAGATCAGTTTGCAATTTCGGTCCGGTTTTTTGGCATCTTGATTGCTTGTAAGTTGTAACATTAAAAAAATCAATGCAAGAGAAGACACTTGCATCAACAATTGAACATACCTTCTAAAAAGAACAATTGAACATACGTGCTAGGTTTCTCTGAATTATGAAACTGGATTGCCACAACCAGAAAATTCAATACATCGTTGGCAAAAAATTTGCGAAAAAGGTGACGGCAGCTGCCATCCAGAATGCCCTCGAAGTTCACGTTGCCGTGTCGTGTACCGGGAAGCCTCCCTGTACGGGTACGGCAGCCGTCCCGTTCCCCACATCCTCCCGATTTCGTTCGTTAATCCCATCGCCATCGCCTTCGCCTGATCCCTCTCGAGTCTCCTCCCCTCCCCTCCCGGCTCCCGGATCCAACCACCGCAGCCCGCCCCTCGCCGCCGGCGACCATGTCCAAGTACGGCACCATACCCACCACCTCCTCCTCCTCCGCCGCCTCCGCGGGGGCGCCCCACCTCGGGGGCGCCTCCCCGCTGGACTTCATCTCCCGCGCCAAGGCCCGCGGCGCCACGGCGCTGGCCACGCGCCGCCCGTGGCGCGAGCTCGCGGACCCGCACGCCCTCGGGCTGCCCCCGAGCCTCGCCGACGCCTACCTGCGCGTGCGCGCCAACCTCGCCCACTTCGCCATGAACTACGCCATCGTCGTCCTCGTCGTCGTCTTCCTCTCCCTCATCTACCACCCCGTCTCCCTCATCGTCTTCCTCGTCTGCATGGTCGCCTGGCTCGGCCTCTACTTCCTCCGCGACGACCCCATCGTCCTCTTCGGCCGCGTCGTCGGCGACGGCGCCGTCCTCGCCGTTCTCGCCGCCGTCACGCTCGGCCTCCTCCTGCTCACCGGCGCCACCACCAACATCCTCACCTCGCTGCTCGTCGGATTCGTGCTCGTCGTTGTGCACGCCGCTCTGCACAGGCCGGAGGACAATGTCGACGAGGAAGTCGGCCGCTGGTACTCCCCAATGCCGCAGCAGCCATCGCACTAGTGTAAGACTCTCCGACTCTTGGTTCGTTGTCCGTCCATAGTAGTGTTCATTGCTGCCTACGCATTTATGTTCTTCCTACTACCACATTACAGGATTGGTGTATAATTTGGTATTGTGTTTTTTGTGGTGCTATTGTTGCTTCTGAACAACGCGATTGCAGTTACCATGGTGCTATTTTGCTATGGGATGGGTGACTTCAAATCCATGACGCTTATCGTCTGTTTTCTACATTTTACCCGTATAGTTGATACCATAGATAGAGCAATAATTGTGCAATTGGATCTCAGATTGTCACAGTCATGCTAATTGTTTTGTTTGTTAGAAGTTCATGGCCAACTGATCCCTTTTTCTTCCACGGGTAATGGAAATATTGCCTTCCTAAAAGTGAGATTGAGACATCTTGTGTTTCCACAGGTTTCTTAAGCTGAACTGTATCTGATTTGTCTAACTTGTAATATAGCGTGGCTGGTCTAGAAAGCCTCTCTGTGTCTGCAGAACTTTCTCAACAGCAAAATGTTCAGTAAATGAAAATTGATTGACATCACACGGGTTTCAGAAGTCCCTTAAACTGCAGCGTGTGAGATTTGTCGCTAACGTGTAACAAAGAGGAAAACAGGCCTCTAAGCACGGTTGGTCTAGAAAACCTCTAAGCATATGAACTTAGAGAATTTCAGAAAATATTGGTAAAGAATTTTGATTGGCAACACATGGATTTTGTGGTACCTGAAAGCAGTTGTTGCTATCAGGTGTCCACAATGATATGACATGCTATGCATTCAGAATAGTTGTAACAATCATGTCATCTCTTTACAGCCTGTGACCATAGGGTACCTCCCTGTTAATAGTTGCCAATTGGGTATCTATGTGCTTGTTCTTACACGGAGAGCAGAATTATTGTAAGTGCCAGCCACAAGTAGATGGATGTTATGCGACAAGTTAGGAAATAGTCTGAGAGACAGATGTGGTCCAATAGGCCATTCACTAAGAGCCAGTTTTGGAAGTTGTGGGAGGCAATACCTCCTCACTTCTGTTGGCATGAGAGAGGTACAGCTAACCAACAATTGAATAAGCTTAGCAGTTACAGTGCAACTGTTTTAAGTTGTGCAACGTGCTTTAAATTTTAAGGCACAATCATCACACTTTCAGAAGCATGTGTATTTTCCAATTTCACTTTCCAGTTGATGGATGTTTCTCATGGACTCAGTAACCATTCCTTAGCATTTTGTTTAGAGGATCCATTCATTGTACTTTGTAGTCACAGTTTTATGCTTTTCCTTATTTGTGCATTCTTGTGTCTGGCTCCTCCCGAGCGTTTCCTCTAGTACTCCTACGTTTTTTTCTCCAATTGATGATTGGTAATGGGATTTACATGAGAGTAATGCCTTCTGTTAGAGATAATGATCAACTTGTACAACAAGGATACCTAAACCGACTGTACAGTACACATCGGTATATACACAACAAATACAATACCGGACCGAACCGACTATCTCTGACACCTTCGACATTAATCTCATTGCCTACGGGCTACCGGTCTGGCTGACCACTAGCATTTATTTCTTCACCTTTCTTGTCCTTCTATCGAACTTGAGGCCAAGAGTAGTAGTTTACCAAGAGTTTGAACTTCTATATATTTGCCATGTGTAATTCTTCTTTTGCTGAATGCTAAAAGTTCATGAATATTACATCAACAATCTCATCTGACATGGTTATGTTGTGCTGAATAAATAAGCAGTAATGTTGAATGTATACATTATGGCCTGCAAGTTCTGCTTAATCTGCTAATTTGCTTGGGTGCAGTCCATGTGAGAACTGACTTATAGATACCTACCTTCTGTTTGCAGGACATGAGTACATTGATTCTCCTGGCCCTATCTTCTTTTCCAAGTATTCCAGGAGTGTAAGTTCAGCATTGTTGGCTCAGTCGTCATGAAGAACTTGTAGCGGTGGTTTGTTCGTAATCTTCATGAAGCTGGGTTTTCAGAAGTTCTGGATGCAGTGATGATGGAATGTTGTAAACTGTAAACATTGCGGGCACTGCAAAGCTTTTCCCTTGTTCACATGTACAAGTTTGGAGGAGAGGGGGAAAAAACTGCTCTTCCGGGTTTGAGAATTCAGTTGGCCCAGAAACCTGTATCGGTCATGGCATTTCTGATCTCTCACCTGGTTTATCTTCTACAAGCCATCTTGTTTGTAAGAGATTGTCCCCGTTTCGTGCTATCCTTGTGATTACTATGTCTACAGACAAGTTGGGCATATTGGAAACCATTTCAATGTAGGAACTGCACTCTGTTTTACGGCCTATAGTTTTGGAATCCTGTTCCGTAACATGAGAGATACATAAGATTATGGTTTTTGCGGTCTTGTTCCTAAATGTGAAACTTACGTGCAACTGGTGCACTTCTGGTGTTTCTGGTCCCGAGCACAAATGCTCTCGTTTTCTGGACCGTCCAATTCCCCTCGGATGTGTGCGGCCAGGTATGTTGATGTCTGATACAGCGTCCAGCAAAACAGGGCGACACGATGGTTATTCTGTTTGGTGGTACAAATAGGGTATTTATTAGGAAAAAGTCCATTTTAAACCTTGAATTCGTAGTGGTTCTGCGGTTTGAACCCAGCGTCCAAATCCTGTCGTTTGAACCCTCATATCACAAATCCCGGTCTAATCTGAACCTTGACGCTGGTTTAGCAAGTAAAATGCTGATGTGGCAAATATTGGCTGGGATTTCTGTAAGTGGTGGGCCAGGTAGTGAGCGATTCCGAGCGATTACTTAACGGGCGCGCGGGTTGGGAGCGAGACAGAGAAAAGTGGGGAATAAAATTAGGGTTCGTGAAGAGGTGGAGAGTATTTCAGGCGATTCAGGCGGCGGTCCACTGCGGCGAGCACGGGTAGGACAATGTCGTGGGCTTCAGGCGATTCTGCTCCTGGCTTCGCTTGAGCTAGCGGAAGAAGGAGAGGGCCGGAATCGAGGTTGCCGGTGGCGTATCGTGAGAGCACCATGGCATACGAGGATGTGAAGCTCTGTTGCTGCAATCTGCCGAGGAAGGCTCCCAGATTGATCTGCTGGAGCTTTCAGAACCCAAGCAGGAGGTACTATGCGTGTGTGGATGCCATGGTCAGTTCGAATCTCATCTCTATTCTCTCTTTTATGCCCAGTTCTCCTTCTGTCTACCATTGATATTGGTTGTTTGAATTGAACAGCAAGGTGGTTGTGGCTATGTTGAATGACATGACCTGCCTTTGCCGAAGTTTTACAGTGAACTCATTGGAGATCCGAGAGATGAAGTCTGGAGTCTGCGTGGGGATGGGAATGTTTCTTCTAGATTTGAAGATCAAGTGGAAGAGATGACATGGTTCTTGACCTGCAAGATTAGTTGAAGCAGAAGTTCAGAGCTAGCTGCAATGAAGAACAAATACAAGAAAGTGGTGTTTATGTTTCTTGTATTTGTGTTAGGTTTAGTCGCAAGCAAAGTGTTAATTCAGTGATGTAATGTTGCTGATGATGTTCTAGTGGGCAAGTTAGTAGTTGCTATGAACAACAAATCCTACCTATGTACTGGTTTGAGTTCCCTAGAGTACTATGTAATGGTTGACTGAATATTATGTACTGGTTGTTGCCACATTTCAGAGCATTTCAGTTGAGTGCAAATAGATTGTTCAGTAACAAATACATGGAAACAAATTTATCCAAAAGCAACAATTTGATAGAGTTCAAAACCCAAAAGCATAACATTGCAACACTAGCATGGTTCATACATTGGAACATCTGACATAGTTGAGAACACAAAAGCAGTAATGTTTGCAGCATAACTGAGAGTGTTTTAAAGACTGCAACAAGAACATAAGTTAACTAGCCTGATAGTTTCCACTGCATGTGAAGTAAGCATAGGCTGGCCGTCTTCCCTTTTTTGCTCCACTTCCTCTGCCTCTGGCAGCAGCTGGTTGTGATGGTGCTGAAGATTGTCTAGGTTTTGATTGTGCATCAGCTCTTTTTCTTGGAGGTTTGAAAGTGTTCCCGGATGTTCCTCTCCCTCTGGCAGCTCCAGATACACTGGTTTGAGTTGATTTAGCTGGAACAACTCTTGGGGTAGCGGCCCCAGATGCACTTGTTTGAGTTCTCTGGAATATAAGCATCAAGAGTAATGCATTAATGTATATATAGGTTGTAGTACTGTAACTAGAAGCATAATTGCATGTAAAATTCAGTAAGTCATACCTTATTGGAATTTTTCTTGGTAAGATGAGCTTTATCTTTTTTGCCTCTATATATTTGGGTTAGATTTGCAACCTGACATGTTGTGTCCACTTGTGCCACACAGAGAACACTTGATGATGGTGGCATGCTTGCTCATCTTCTTACCAAGAGGCTTCTCAGTTTCTGCTCTCTTCTTATTCTTCTTCTTAGGTCTTCCTGGCATTCTTACATACTCTGGAGCTTGAGGCCTAGGATTAGGAGAAACTGATCACAACTCTTCACCCTCAACTGGTTCCAAGCAGTGCCCATTGACATAGGTATGCTTAACAGGCATGCCGAATAAAGTACCCTGGCTCTATAAGGAAGCATGAAGCCCATGGACTCGAAGTTTTGGAGGCCCAGAAGGTCAAGAATATTCGGGTTAGGAAAGTAGAGTTGCAATTGGAAACTTGTATCAATACAGGAAAGACCCAACACGGCTCGGATAGTTTGTAACTTGTACGGCACGGAAAGCCTCGGCTTCGCCTCCTATATATAGGAGAAGCCGAGGGAGAAAGAAGGGATCATAATCATTGTAACCAGAGCCACCATAATCTTGAGTTGAGCATCTTTGTTCGGCTGAACTTTCGAGATCTACTTGCCCTCTACTTTCTACGAAACCCTATATCTACAATCTGTAGGCATTGACGAGTTAATCCCTCGTCACCCATATATTTTCTTGAACACATCAAGAGAGTAGCAAGGGTGAATGAAGTCATGAATTTTCTTTTGACACTTGTATATAGCTGCAATGGCATGGTGACAAGGAAGACCAGCTAGATGAAAGTAACCACATGAACATGTCCTATTCTGTAAATTAGCAGTGTATTGCCTTCCTCTTCCTGTAATGTGCTTCACTTCAAAGCCATTTTCTCCATTCCAGAGCACTTCTAGCCACTGTGTCCTTGCAATACTCTTTTTAGCTTCTTAAATATGCCATGGTATATTTTGACCTGTCATCTTCTCACCTTTCTCTCTTTGTTCTTCATTCTCACCATGACTTTCTTCCTTATTTTTTCTTGCATGGAAATGATAGGGTAAAATCTGGCATCAACAAGTGAATGGTTGAATGACTCACATTGGTTATTATCCATAGATTCACAATCGGCTCCCACTGGAAAGAAAGCCCTTGCCTAATGAACTGGCTCTGTCCTCATAATTAGGGGTGGGCATAAAAAACCGAGCACCGAACACCGAACCGAACTAATCGAAACCGAAACCGAATACACCGAAACCGAATACACCGAAAACAATTTCGGTGCTTAAATATGAAAAACCGAATTTATATTAACAAATTCGGTTGTGACCATCTGTTAACCGAAATGACCTTAAAAACCGAGATACTGTTAACAGATAGCATAATCATCTCATACAGAGATCCACTGTCAATCGTTTGAACTAATTTCTCTGTCCAATAAGCATACTCCAAGCATGCCAAAGTCCCAAACTCCACGTACCTAAAAAAGATAAAGGGCACCTCATGCACGTAGTATGTGTATACAAGTTCCCCCAAAAAAAATAGTACGTGTATACAAGCATATGTCTAATTTCATTTTGCTTCATAGGACCTACTTCTAGTCACGGCAACTCAGCAACTGCCAAGCTATTACGTGCCATCATACGTACTTGACTTGTTTTTTTTTATAAAAATAAGGTTAAATCGGTTAAAAACCGAACACCGAACTGAATTGCCGGGTAACCGAATTACAAATTCATGAGGAAACCGATATAATTTCGGTTCTCATTTCTTATTACCCGAATTATCAAAAAGCCCGAAAAACCGAACCGAATTTTCGGTTAAAACCGAATGCCCAGGCCTACTCATAATATCCTTGGCCCCTTCAGGTGTCTCTTGTGCTAGCTTGGCCTTGTAGTAATCGAAGTCTTGCTGGTTTAAAGCTTTGGCCACTGCCCAAAAAAAATTCTGCCATTCATGAGATCTATGCTCCTTCATCCAATTTGCATATATGTGCCTGGCACACATCCTGTGTTCTGCAGCTGGTAAGTAATATTTCATTACATTTATCAGGCCTTTCTACTGGTCAGAGATAAACACCCAGTCTGCACCACTATTGTTAATGTAAAGATCCTTGATTAGCAACCCAATAAACCACTTCCAGGTTTCATTGGTTTCTTTATCCACCACAACCCAAGCAAGTGGATACATCTGGTTATGTGCATATCTTGCAATGGCACATAGAAGTTCCCCTTTCACCACCCCTTTGAAGAAACACCCATCATATCCAATTACTTGCCTGCAGCCCGCCTTGAATCCTAGTTTCAATGCATTGAAGCAACCATAGAAACTCTGAAACACACTGATACGTCTCCGACGTATCGATAATTTCTTATGTTCCATGCCACATTATTGATGATATCTACATGTTTTATGCACACTTTATGTCATATTCGTGCATTTTCTGGAACTAACCTATTAACAAGATGCCGAAGTGCCGCTGTCTGTTGTTCTCGCTGTTTTTGGTTTCAGAAATCCTAGTAAGGAAATATTCTCGGAATTGGACGAAATCAACGCCCGGGGTCCTATTTTGCCACGAAGCTTCCGAGAAGACCGAAGAGGTGACGAAGTGGGGCCACGAGGTGGCCAAACCACGGGCGGCGCGGCCCAAGCCCCGGCCGCGCCGACCTGTAGTGTGGGCCCCTCGTGACGCCCCTTGACCTGCCCTTCCGCCTACAAATAGCCTTCGTCGCGAAACCCCCGATACCGAGAGCCACGATACGGAAAACCTTCCCGGAGACGCCGCCGCCGCCAATCCCATCTCGGGGGATTCAGGAGATCGCCTCCGGCACCTCGCCGGAGAGGGGAATCATCTCCCGGAGGACTCTACGCCGCCATGGTCGCCTCCGGAGTGATGTGTGAGTAGTCTACCCCTGGACTATGGGTCCATAGCAGTAGCTAGATGATTGTCTTCTCCCCATTGTGCTTAATTGTCGGGTCTTGTGAGCTGCCGAACATGATCAAGATCATCTATCTGTAATTCTATATGTTGTGTTTGTTGGGATCCGATGAATAGAGAATACTATGTTATGTTGATTATCAATTCATGTCTATGTGTTGTTTATGATCTTGCATGCTCTCCGTTATTAGTAGATGCTCTGGCCAAGTTGATGCTAGTAACTCCAAGAGGGAGTATTTATGCTCGATAGTGGGTTCATGTCTCCGTGAATCTGGGGGAGTGAGAGAAACCTCTAAGATTATGGATGTGCTGTTGCCACTAGGGATAAAACATTGGTGCTATGTTCGAGGATGTAGTTACCGATTACATTACGCGCAATACTTAATGCAATTGTCTATTGTTAGCAACTTAATACCGGAGGGGGTTCGGATGATAACCTCGAAGGTGGACTTTTTAGGCATAGATGCATGCTGGATAGCGGTCTATGTACTTTGTCGTAATGCCCAATTAAATCTCACAATACTCATCATAATATGTATGTGCATGGTCATGCCCTCTCTATTTGTCAATTGCCCAACTGTAATTTGTTCACCCAACATGCCTGTTTATCTTATGGGAGAGACACCTCTAGTGAACTGTGGACCCCGGTCCAATTCTCTTTACTCGAAATACAATCTACTGCAATACTTGTTCTACTGTTTTCTCGCAAACAATCATCTTCCACACTATACATCTAATCCTTTGTTACAGCAAGCCGGTGAGATTGACAACCTCGCTGTTTCGTTGGGGCAAAGTACTTGGTTTGTGTTGTGCGGATTCCACGTTGGCGCCGGAATCCCCGGTGCTGCGCCGCACTACATCTCGCCGCCATCAACCTTCAACGTGCTTCTTGGCTCCTACTGGTTCGATAAACCTTGGTTTCATACTGAGGGAAAACTTGCCGCTGTACGCATCACACCTTCCTCTTGGGGTTCCCAACGGACGCGTGTTGTACGCGTATCAAGCAGCTTTTTCTGGCGCCGTTGTCGGGGAGATCAAGACACGCTGCAAGGGGAGTCTCCACATCCCAATCTCTTTACTTTGTTTTTGTCTTGCTTAGTTTTATTTACTACTTTGTTTGCTGCACTAAATCAAAATACAAAAAAATTAGTTGCTAGTTTTACTTTATTTGCTATCTTGTTTGCTATATCAAAAACATAAAAAAATTAGTTACTTGCATTTACTTTATCTAGTTTGTTTTATTTACTGTTGCTAAAATGGGTACTCCTGAAAATACTAAGTTGTGTGACTTCACAACCACAAATAATAATGATTTCTTATGCACACCTATTGCTTCACCTGCTACTACAGCAGAATTCTTTGAAATTAAACCTGCTTTACTAAATCTTGTTATGCGAGAGCAATTTTCTGGTGTTAGTTCTGATGATGCTCGCTGCCCATCTCAATAATTTTGTTGAATTGTGTGAAATGCAAAAATATAAAGATGTAGATGGTGACATTATAAAATTAAAATTGTTCCCTTTCTCATTAAGAGGAAGAGCTAAAGATTGGTTGCTATCTCTGCCTAAGAATAGTATTGATTCATGGACTAAATGCAAGGATGCTTTTATTGGTAGATATTATCCCCTGCTAAAATTATATCTTTGAGGAGTAGCATAATGAATTTTAAACAATTGGATACTGAGCATGTTGCGCAAGCATGGGAAAGAATGAAATCTTTGGTTAAAAATTGCCCAACCCATGGACTGACTACTTGGATGATCATCCAAACCTTTTATGCAGGACTGAATTTTTCTTCGTGGAACCTATTGGATTCAGCTGCTGGAGGTACCTTTATGTCCATCACTCTTGGTGAAGCAACAAAGCTTCTTGATAATATGATGATCAATTACTCTGAATGGCACACGGAAAGAGCTCCACAAGGTAAGAAGGTAAATTCTGTCGAAGAAACCTCTTCCTTGAGTGATAAGATTGATGCTATTATGTCTATGCTTGTGAATGATAGGACAAATGTTGATCCTAATAATGTTCCGTTAGCCTCATTGGTTGCACAAGAAGAACATGTTGATGTCAACTTCATTAAAAATAATAATTTCAACAATAATGCTTACCGGAACAATTCTAGTAACAACTATAGGCCATATCCTTATAATAATGGCAACGGCTATGGTAATTCTTATGGGAATTCTTACAACAATAATAGGAACACACCCCTGGACTTGAAGCCATGCTTAAAGAATTTATTAGTACACAAACTGCTTTTAACAAATCTGTTGAAGAAAAGCTTGGGAAAATTGATATACTTGCTTCTAAAGTCGATAGCCTTGCTGCTGATGTTGATCTTTTGAAATCGAAAGTTATGCCTAATGAAAATCATCATAATAAAATTGTTACTACAGCAAATGCCATCCAAGTTAGAATTAATGAGAATATAAGATTGATGGCCGAATTGCGTGCTAGGTGGGAAAGAGAAGAAAATGAAAAAGAAGATAATATAGCTAAAGTTTGGACTATTACCACCACTAGTAATGCTAATGCTACACAAGTTTCTGCACCTCCTACTAATACTAATAAAAGAATTGGTGTTAGCAATGTTTCCACTTCTAATGCAAAGCGCGAGAAACTGCCTGAAACTGCTAAAACTGCTGAAATTGCCTGTGATAAAACTGCTGAAATTTTTTCCAACATTGGGGATGATGATCCCATTGCTTTAGATTATAATGGTTTGAATTTTGATGATTGCCACATCTCTGAAGTTATAAAGTTCTTGCAAAAACTTGCTAAAATTCCTAATGCTATTGCTATAAATTTGGCTTTCATGCAACATATTACAAATGCTCTCATAAAAGCTAGAGAAGAGAAACTAGAGCGCGAAGCTTCTATTCCTAGAAAGCTAGAGGATGGTTGGGAGCCCATCATTAAGATGAAGGTTAAAGATTTTGATTGTAATGCTTTATGTGATCTTGGTGCAAGTATTTCGTTATGCCTAAGAAAATCTATAATATGCTTGACTTGCCACCGCTGAAAAATTGTTATTTGGATGTTAATCTTGCTGATCATTCTACAAAGAAACCTTTGGGGAAAGTTGATAATGTTCGCATTACCGTTAACAATAACCTTGTCCCCGTTGATTTTGTTGTCTTGGATATTGAATGCAATGCATCTTGTCCCATTATATTGGGAAGACCTTTTCTTCGAACTGTTGGTGCTATCATTGATATGAAGGAAGGTAATATTAAATATCAATTTCCTCTCAAGAAAGGTATGGAACACTTCCCTAGAAAGAGAATGAAGTTACCTTTTGATTCTATTATTAGAACAAATTATGATGTTGACACTTCATCTCTTGATAATACTTGATACACACTTTCGCGCCTAGCTGAAAGGCGTTAAAGAAAAGCGCTTATGGGAGACAACCCATGTTTTTACTACAGTACTTTATTTTTATTTTGTGTCTTGGAAGTTGTTTACTACTGTAGCAACCTCTCCTTATCTTAGTTTAGTGTTTTGTTGTGCCAAGTAAAGTCGTTGATAGAAAAGTTCATACTAGATTTGGATTACTGCGCAGAAACAGATTTCTTTGCTGTCACGAATCTGGGAAAAATTCTCTGTAGGTAACTCAGAAAATTATGCCAATTTACGTGAGTGATCCTCAGATATGTATGCAACTTTCATTCAATTTGAGCATTTTCATTTGAGCAAGTCTGGTGCCTCGATAAAATTCTTCAATACGAACTGTTCTGTTTTGACAGATTCTGCCTTTTATTTCGCATTGCCAGTTTTGTTATGTTCGATGGATATTTCGATTCCGTTGACTTTCAGTAGCTTTGTGCAATGTCCAGAAGTGTTAAGAATGATTATGTCACCTCTGAACATGTATATTTTGATTGTGCACTAACCCTCTAATGAGTTGTTCTAAGTTTGGTGTGGAGGAAGTTTTCAAGGATCAAGAGAGGGAGATGATACAACATGATCAAGGAGAGTGAAAGCTCTAAGCTTGGGGATGACCCGGTGGTTCACCCCTGCATATATCAAGAAGACTCAAGCGTCTAAGCTTGGGGATGCCCAAGGCATCCCCTTCTTCATCGACAACATTATCGAGTTCCTCCCCGAAACTATATTTTTATTCCATCACATCTTATGTGCTTTGCTTGGAGCGTCGGTTTGTTTTTGTTTTTGTTTTGTTTGAATAAAATGGATCCTATCATTCACTTTGTGGGAGAGAGACACGCTCCGCTGTTGCATATGGACAAATATGTCCTTAGGCTCTACTCATAATATTCATGGCGAAGTTTCTTCTTCGTTAAATTGTTATATGGTTGGAATTGGAAAATGATACATGTAGTAATTGCTAAAATGTCTTGGATAATGTGATACTTGGCAATTGTTGTGCTCATGTTTAAGCTCTTGCATCATATACCTTGCACCCATTAATGAAGAAATACATAGAGCATGCTAAAATTTGGTTTGCATATTTGGTCTCTCTAAAGTCTAGATAATTTCTAGTATTGAGTTTGAACAACAAGAAAGACGGTGTAGAGTCTTATAATATTTTCAATATGTCTTTTATGTGAGTTTTGCTGCACCGCTTCATCCTTGTGTTTGTTTCAAATAGCCTTGCTAGCCTAAACCTTGTATCGAGAGGGAATACTTCTCATGCATCCAAATACTTGAGCCAACCACTATGCCACTTGTGTCCACCATACCTACCTACTACATGGTATTTCTCCGCCATTCCAAAGTAAATTGCTTGAGTGCTACCTTTAAATTTCTATCCTCTACATTTACAATATATAGCTCATGGGACAAATAGCTTAAAAACTATTGTGGTATTGAATATGTACTTATGCACTTTATCTCTTATTAAGTTGCTTGTTGTGCGATAACCATGTTCACTGGGGGACGCCATCAACTATTCTTTGTTGAATATCATGTGAGTTGCTATGCATGTTCGTCTTGTCTGAAGTAAGGGAGATCTACCACCTTATGGTTAGAGCATGCATATTGTTAGAGAAGAACATTGGGCCGCTAACTAAAGCCATGATCCATGGTGGAAGTTTTAGTTTTGGACATACATCCTCAATCTCAAATGAGAAAATTAATTGTTGCTACATGCTTATGCATAAAAGAGGAGTCCATTATCTGTTGTCTATGTTGTCCCGATATGGATGTCTAAGTTGAGAATAATCAATAGCGAGAAATCCGATGCGAGCTTTCTCCTTAGACCTTTGTACAGGCGGCATAGAGGTACCCCTTTGTGACACTTTGTTAAAACATGTGCATTGCGATAATCCCGGTAGTCCAAGCTAATTAGGACAAGGTGCGGGCACTATTAGTATACTATGCATGAGGCTTGCAACTTGTAAGATATAATTTACATGATACATATGCTTTATTACTACCGTTGACAAAATTGTTTCTTGTTTTCAAAATCAAAAGCTCTAGCACAAATATAGCAATCGATGCTTTCCTCTTTGGAGGACCATTCTTTTACTTTTATGTTGAGTCAGTTCACCTATCTCTCTCCATCTCAAGAAGCAAACACTTGTGTGAACTGTGCATTGATTCCTACAAACTTGCATATTGCACTTATTATATTACTCTATGTTGACAATATCCATGAGATATACATGTTATAAGTTGAAAGCAACCGCTGAAACTTAATCTTCCTATGTGTTGCTTCAATGATTTTACTATGAATTATTGCTTTATGAGTTAACTCTTATGCAAGACTTATTGATGCTTGTCTTGAAGTACTATTCATGAAAAGTCTTTGCTATATGATTCACTTGTTTACTCATGTCATATACATTGTTTTGATCGCTGCATTCACTACATATGCTTACAAATAGTATGATCAAGATTATGATGGCATGTCACTCCAGAAATTATCTTTGTTTATCGTTTACCTGCTCGGGACGAGCAGGAACTAAGCTTGGGGATGCTGATACGTCTCCGACGTATCGATAATTTCTTATGTTCCATGCCACATTATTGATGATATCTACATGTTTTATGCACACTTTATGTCATATTCGTGCATTTTCCGGAACTAACCTATTAACAAGATGCCGAAGTGCCGATTGCTGTTTTCTCGCTGTTTTTGGTTTCAGAAATCCTAGTAAGGAAATATTCTCGGAATTGGACGAAATCAACGCCCAGGGTCCTATTTTGCCACGAAGCTTCCAGAAGACCGAAGAGGTGACGAAGTGGGGCCACGAGGTGGCCAAACCACAGGGCGGCGCGGCCCAAGCCCTGGCCGCGCCGACCTGTAGTGTGGGCCCCTCGTGACGCCCCTTGACCTGCCCTTCCGCCTACAAATAGCCTTCGTCGCGAAACCCCCAGTACCGAGAGCCACGATACGGAAAACCTTCCGAGACGCCGCCGCCGCCAATCCCATCTCGGGGGATTCAGGAGATCGCCTCCGGCACCCCGCCGGAGAGGGGAATCATCTCCCGGAGGACTCTACGCCGCCATGGTCACCTCCGGAGTGATGTGTGAGTAGTCTACCCCTGGACTATGGGTCCATAGCGGTAGCTAGATGGTTGTCTTCTCCCCATTGTGCTTAATTGTCGGGTCTTGTGAGCTGCCGAACATGATCAAGATCATCTATCCGTAATTCTATATGTTGTGTTTGTTGGGATCCGATGAATAGAGAATACTATGTTATGTTGATTATCAATTCATGTCTATGTGTTGTTTATGATCTTGCATGCTCTCCGTTATTAGTAGATGCTCCGGCCAAGTTGATGCTAGTAACTCCAAGAGGGAGTATTTATGCTCGATAGTGGGTTCATGTCTCCGTGAATGCGGGGAGTGAGAGAAACCTCTAAGATTATGGATGTCTCTGTTGCCACTAGGGATAAAACATTGGTGCTATGTTCGAGGATGTAGTTACTGATTACATTACGCGCAATACTTAATGCAATTGTCCGTTGTTAGCAACTTAATACTGGAGGGGGTTCGGATGATAACTCTGAAGGTGGACTTTTTAGGCATAGATGCATGCTTGGATAGCGGTCTATGTACTTTGTCGTAATGCCCAATTAAATCTCACAATACTCATCATAATATGTATGTGCATGGTCATGTCCTCTCTATTTGTCAATTGCCCAACTGTAATTTGTTTACCCAACATGCTGTTTATCTTATGGGAGATACACCTCTAGTGAACTCTGGACCCCGGTCCAATTCTCTTTACTGAAATACAATCTACTGCAATACTGTTCTACTGTTTTCTGCAAACAATCATCTTCCACACTATACATCTAATCCTTTGTTACAGCAAGCCGGTGAGATTGACAACCTCGCTGTTTCGTTGGGGCAAAGTACTTGGTTTGTGTTGTGCAGATTCCACGTTGGCGCCGGAATCCCTGGTGTTGCGCCGCACTACATCTCGCCGCCATCAACCTTCAACGTGCTTCTTGGCTCCTACTGGTTCGATAAACCTTGGTTTCATACTGAGGGAAAACTTGCCGCTGTATGCATCACACCTTCCTCTTGGGGTCCCAACGGACGCGTGCTGTACGCGTATCACACACTGTGCTCCATGTTTGTTGGATCGATGCAAAAAGCTACTGTGCTTCCTGGATTGCTTCTCAGAAGTTCGAGTTGATAGTCCCAGAATCTGGTGTACTCATTTTGCATTCCACTGATCAATCTGTCCATCACAATCTTCTTGGCATGTTTGCATTTCTTGGCATGTTTGCATTTGGAGGTAGACACATCAGCAAACATATCATGCAACACAGTTGCCTTCATACTTTCTATCTTCCACATTGGATTGGCCAGAATGAAGTGTTCATACCTTTGCAGTCACAATCTTGTTACATCTGTTTTGGGCACATTTATGCTCATCACTGAAGGTGATGACTCGCATTCTTGATGTTCTTGACCTCTTTGCAGCATATATAAGCCAAGGGCATCCAGGCCAACCACAGTATGCCCTAACTCTCTCAGACTCACATTTCTTGAACCTGATGCTCCTCTTTGTGACAAGACCATACCCGACAAGAGCTTTGACCAACTGATTCTTAGTCCTAAAAACCATGGTGAAGGCAAAATGTGGTACTTCAGTATTATTCTTGAACCTTGGATATGTGCTCTTCCTTTTCACAATCTGTCCATCTGAATCTTCATAATAGTTGTAGTCCTCATCAAAAGAATCATAGTTCCAATCTTCTTCTTCCCCTTCTATTTGTTCTTCCATGTTCGCAATGAGCTCTATTGGCAATGGACCTTTGCAGTCCTTCCCAATCCAACTCTTTGAGTCTTCCATCTTTTTCTTGAATTTCCTGGCATGTCTCCTTAGCTCAATAACCTCTTAATCCTCTCCACTGTCCTCACTATGTGGTGTGTATTCCACATCAGTATTTGAATCAGAGTCTGAAGAACTATTGACAGTAGTACCATCTATCAGTAGAAACTGCTCAACTGACACTTCTTCATCATAAGAAGTTGCAGGCCTTCTTTCATTCTTCTTTCTCTTAAGTGGGCTACTAATAACCTCTGTCACCACACCATCCCATCTGTAACCAACACATCATTATCCGAATCTGCTGGTTCGACAACAGTTAAGACAACTTCAGGTCCTTCATCATCAATGCTTGCCATGATACTCCACATATCGGATGAAGCCTGGTGACCGGGTGTATACGTGAGCACGCGGTGAGAGACTGACACGTGTCCAACACTGTTAGTTTTGCCGTGAGATGAGGATTTGGTCGCGCCCTCCTCGTCACACACACGCACTTTTTCGTTCTAACTACTCTGCTTCCTTACCGAGATTTTCTTCCGCGAGCTTCAGTCTTCCATATCCCAAAAAATAGAAATCAAAAGAAGAGAACACACGCTGATTAATCAAAAGAAGAAGAAGAGCTTCAGTCTTCCATTGACCAACGCGTGCCCCTGCAGCTCTCCCGTCCATGATCCCGTCCAGCCATGAATAGACGAACCAGAGCCTCCAGAGCGGTCAAGATCCAGCCGCCCAGATGAAGCGGGGGGCGGACCACCTCCATGCGCGTGCAGCCGGCGTTGTCCGCGAGCTGCTGGATGCGGACGGCATCGTCGGCAACTTGGGGGCGGTTCGTACGGGCAGCGAGGCGCGTGAGATCCTTCTCGGCGCGGCGGAGGGAGCGCACGGGCCAGGCGAGCCTGGCGTCGTCGCGGTGGGCGAGGCCCATGGATGGGAACGAGGGTGCGGCGATCCAGGAGCGGACGACGGCGATGTGGTTGCAGAGATGGGCGAGGAGCGGGTGGGAGCTGCAGGGGAGGGTGACGGAGCGGACGTGGTAAGCGCGGCGCGGGGCCGGGAGGCGCGCATCGGGCTGAGCAGGAACGACGACCAGGGATCAAGCACAGGACAGCTCTTCTACTCGATTTCCCCGCCGGCCAGGGCTCATGTTGCTGGGCGCAGTGGAGGCGCGCGGATGTTGCTGGCCCCGACGAGATCCTCCTGCCCGCCCGCTCCGATGTGATCTTCCGGCCCGGCGACTTCCCAGTGATTGTAGCTGAATTGGACGAGCCCAGGGCGGCAAGAAATTTCTTCGCATAGCCCACGGCGACGGAGGGGTCGGTGGTGGCGTCGAGCACCGCCTGGCCGCACGGCGCCTCCGGCAGAAGGTCCCTGGCGCCGCCACCAGGCGGGAGCGGGACATGCTCCTCGCTAGGGGCAAGATGATGGCGGCGGAGGCAGTGCGGAAGGGCGTGGTGGATTCGGCCGCGAACGGCGTCGTCGAGGATGTGGTGGCCGCGGCCTTCGCGGCAAGGGGCTAGGACGGGGAGGTCGTGAGCTCCGGCCGGACGAGGGGAGTATACGGGCAAGGTCAACGCTCTCCAACAACCTGCCTTGCCCCCTTTCCACCGCATACTTTTTTTGGTTTTATCTAATGATGTGAGCGCGGTGTTGTGGGCTGTGGAGGAGGACGTGACAACAGCACAAACAGACGTTTAGCGGATGTTAGTTGATCCAACGGTGCTGATATGCATCCAACGGTAACGAACGCGTGCTCACGTATACACCCGGTCACAGAATCCACTCTCCTCCACATATACATAAGCAATTCCTCCAGGACTAACATAATCAACCATCTTCGGACAAGCTTTGTCATCTAACAGAAAAACAAGTCCATCTACTAGTTCTTTCCCGGACAGAAGAAAGTAATACTTCATTGACTCTTTCGGTTTAACATGTTCTTTCAAAAATCCCTTCAATTCTGGCATAGAGAGCTTGTCTCTCTCTCTATCTCTAACAGTGCTTCATCCCCACCAACATAGTCCAAATTTGGACCAATTCGGATGAACTCACCACCGTAATGAAAAAGCACATTCAAAATCTCAATTGGATCCATTGATTGCTGAAACAATAAACAATGCGCATGGATATAAGCAATCTAGCGAACGACAAAATCATGGCGAAAATTCAATCTTTACTGTCCCTGAATTCACCCCTAAATTTTCGGCGGAAAACCCTAACCATACACAGAGGGAAGAAGAGAGATTAGACGATGGGACCTTTTGTTGTCTTCTTCTTCGCATCGTCACAGTCGTCTTCTTCTTCGTGTCGTCACGGTCGTCTAATCCCCGCCGATCAACCCTCCTCCATCGCCATTGCCGTCACAGAGAGAAGGAAAGTGGTGGACTTGAATGCCAGGGGACGCAGAGACATCGAGGTGGAGTGCCGGGCTAAAAGTCTGAGACTCTTGGGCTTTCTTGGGCTGGCCTATTATTTACTTCGCTCGCGAGCCGCAGAAGCCCACCAATATCAATTATCCAAGCACTCCCTTCGCCACGTCAGCTATCCCCTTTTGGTAACGATGGTCAAGGTTCAGATTAGACCAGGACGATAGGGATTTGGAAGTTGAGGTTCAAACCGCCGAACCACTACAAATTCAAGGTTTAAAATGGTCTTTTTCCTATTTATTAGGCACCCAACATAGTGAGACCGCTAACAACATGCTGAAGACGTACGTCCCGCCATCATGCCCGATGCACATGTTTGTGAGGCATTACATGAAGATGAAATTCGACAGAGATTCAGCCGAGTGTGTTGAGGAGAAGAAGACACATCTCGTGAGTACTTTGACTTGTTCGCTTGTTCCTAATTTGCTTTTACAAGACCTGTGGGATTATTTATGATGCTGAATAAAATTTTCCCTTTTACAGGCACGTCCTCTGCTTCGGTTTAATAGAGCGTTTCGAAAGGCATGCGAGCAGAATCTATACAAGGGCAATGTTTGAGAAGTTTGGGGACATCCTGTATGAGGCAGGGTACTATGAAGTGGAGGTGGAAGAGAATGGTAAGTTGTTGGGAAAATTTGCTACATGACACTGTTATTTTCTGGCGTTTTCCAAAACACACTGCTCGATTGTGTCTTTGCCAGGTACCATTACAATTTCGTGGCACATTTGCCAGAACACACCATCTAGTCAAAAACGGAAAGTTTTGCACTTTTACCTGGGATGACTGGTTTTGAAGACAAAATGCAAAACTTTCCGTTTTCGGCCAGGTGGTGTGTTCTGGCAAATGTGCCACAGAATTGTAATGGTACCTGACAAAGACATAATCGAGCGGTGTATTTTGGCAAACGCCAGAAAATAACGGTGTCTTGTAGCAAATTTTCCCTAAGTTGTATATTGCAAAAAATATACAAGCTGGAAAAAGAGAGCAGTGGAGCAGAGTGCGGTTCAAAATAATTGTGACGAAAAACAGGGAAGAATTTGATTGTGAGTGTGGACAGTTTCAGCACATGGGGCTGCTGTGCACCCATATCCCGAAGGTACTATGATCTTCGTCATTTTTTCTACCCATGTTACTATAGGTGGTAATTAAGGGGAAAATAATATTGACAAAGATTTTGTATGCAGATCATGGGTCATTTGGATGTGAAGGAAATACCGGAGCGGCACCTATTGAAAAGATGGACGAGAGATGCAAGGGACATACTCTGGGATCACCCGGCACATTACCAGCGTGACCAACTGACGTGACCAACTGACGAAGGGGACATTCACGCTCCGACATTCAAATCTACACATGCATGCCATGCAGATTGTGAGGATGGGTGACACAAATGTAGAAGCCTACGAGAAGTTGATGAATATTTTCTAGGATGTGATTGTGACAATGCAACCATACGCTGAAAACCCTGACGGGCTGGGGTTGAAGAACAACCGAAGGAGAAATAAAAACAAGCTCAGACAATGTTGGCAAGCAAAGACAATCGAGTTACATAGTCAGAAAATGGGATTGATGCTTTGAAGGCACCATCGAAGAAGCGGCCTGCAGGAAGGCCAACTAGTAGCAGGGAATGGCACCTTATGAGGGGACGAGCAAGCGAAGAAGGTTACGATTTTGCCAAAAACCAGGTCACAAGAGGACTACATGCCCTGATAGAGTTGACCTCCCAAAGAAGCCTCGGAGGGCATGCAGGTGCACAATTTTCGAAGTCAGAGGGCTGGAGGGGTGCTGATGTTCAGTAACAACTAGTTGATACCCCGCGTGTTGATACGGAAATGATTGACGACTTCCATATATATTAAAAGAGCAATAGAATGGAAAGGAAGCTCAATAATTTGAATTGCGGTGAGCCTATTTCGAGGAATAATTTGAATTGCTTTTTAATCAACTAACTTTAGGAAATAAAAAGATTTTACATGAATGGTAGTAGAATAATAGCATTGTAGCAAAATATATCCAATATGCCACCGAAAAGTAATTATTATGGTTTCCGAAGATCTGAAAGTGTTTGGCAACAAAGATTGAATGTCAAACAACTAAGAAAGTTCTTTCATCACAATATATCCAATGTGTCATGACGAAGTGATAATTATGTATTCCTTCATTCGAAAGATGAAGGCAAAGTTTCAGGCTTTCACCAACAAAGACAGAATATGTGAAGAACTGTAGAACTGGCAACAGTTACCACAGTGACCTTTATTCGTTTCAGGGATCTGCAATATGAGCAACCCCACTATCCATGCTGACAGAATCTCTACTACTTAAAAAGACTAAAGTGGTTCCTTATTCTGCCATCGACAATACGTTTGTAGTTTTGGTCGTCCGACTCCCTTCGCTTCGCCGCGCGAGCACGCATGGGCCAAAGCCCAACGAAACCCATGTATTGCTCGTTGATCCCCGAGGAAACCCTATCCCCTTCTCTCACTTTCGATCCAATCACGCGGCCGCCGCCTCTGCCAACCACCTCGCCCTGGACACCCCAACCCATCCCGCCGCCGGTAGGCCCTCCGAATCCTCCGAGGGGTGTGCCGTCCGGCCACCATGCTCGCGCCCGTGGCTCTTCGATGGAAGCGCCAAACTGGGCCAAGCCCAACATCCACGCATCCACTACGCCCCCCGCTCCAGCCGACCACGAGATGCGGACGGACGCCACCCCCGACGACGGCGAGATCTGGAGCCTGGAGGGACGCCGCCCCAGGCGACAACGCAATCCAGAGCGAAGTGCCCTAAACAGCCGAGCCTGGAGTGGGGCTGTGGCGCCACGCGCTCACCGCGACAGAGGCCAGTGGCAGTCGAGACCCCTGCTCACGCGCGCTCTCTCCGAGGGAGTCGTCCTCCACTACGTCCCGAAGCTGGGCGCCGACGAGCTCCGGCGGTCCGGATCAAGACCTCTCTCCAGTCTGCTCCTCGCGGCGGCGCAGGTACGATTTGCCGTTTCTCTTCCGCGCCGCCGCGCTAGGGCTCTGTAGAGCCTCGCCGTCGATGGTAACCGCCGAGTGGCGAATGCGTGCTTGCCGCGCGCACGTAACACGGCCAGCCGATCTGCTGCGAACTGGCGAACGCTCGCATCTCCAATCGATCTCACGCCTATACTGAGCCTAAGGTACCTATTCCCTAGAGATGCACTGATTTGCATTTAGATCATACAAACTACAAGTTAGTAACTTTTTGTTAGATCAGTTGCAAATTACTACACTTTTAAAAGGCGAGTCTCTGAAATAAAATACGTATCTGATGACCATTTTCGGAATCCAGTAATATATATATATATTTTGCAGAGAATGATAATTGTACAATTCATCATCATATGCTTGACACCACAGCACCAGGTTTGGGATCCAGTGGGACGCCCGAGTGCGGCTGGCCCGAGCGCGTGCGAGGCCAGCCTGCGCCGCCTTGGCGTCGACCACATCTACCTCTACTACCAGCATCGCATAGACACTACAATCTCCATCAAGTACATAGTCTCTTCTTGATGGTACCCCGTATTTTGTTGAATCCTTTCATCCTGTTAGTTTCATATACATTACATACCTTGTGTTTGATTGGTGTGGTTACTCACTGCCGATTCTTGTGCTGAAACTATTGTAGATTGGTGCACTACTAGGAAAAGGCTTATTGCCGGCGCACCAAAATGGGCTATTGCCGGCGCACCAAGAGCCCGCCGGTGCGAACGTGCCGGTGATAATAGCTTATTGCCGGCGCACCAGTCGGTGCGCCGGCGGTATCTCGCGTTATCCCCGGCGCACCTGTCTAGTTCGCCGGCGGTAAGTTATACAAGAAAACAAAAAAATTCAAATCTAGATCCAGATCTAGATCTAGATCTAGCTAGTCAACCGTGGTTGTTGTCTATGCGCCGAAGGTAGGAGGTGCATGAGGTGCATGAGGATGCTGGAAGCTCCCAAGATTGGCGGGCCGGTGTAGGAGGAGGAGGAGTATGCCAGAGGAGGAGGAGTAGGCCGGAGGTGGAGGAGCCCGGAGGAGGTGGAGGATGCCGGAGGATGCCGGAGGTGGTGGAGGTGGCCGACGGTGATGGGGGAGGCCGGAGATGTTGGAGGAGGCCGGAGGACGTCGAGGAGGCTGGAGGTGGTGGAGGAGGTCGGAGGACGTCGTGGCCGTCGGTGGAGGAGGAGGATGAGTAGGTCGCCGGAGTAGCTCGCCGCCGCGAAGCTCGGTATGGAGGAGGAGGAGCAGGAGGAGGAGGAGGAGGAGGAAAAGAGAAGGGGAAAGTGAGCACCGCGGGTTGAGTTGTGCCTATATAGCACTCCTTACCGCCGGCGCACCAAGTAGGGTGGTGCGCCGGGGCTATTTTTTTCTTTTTTTTCACCCAAATCTTAAATCTGAAAAAAGTCCTGTTTCTGTTTTGAATTTGACGAATCCATTTTTTCTCCAAACGGCCGTAGGCAGTTGAATTCGAGTAGGAAATTTCGAGTAGATCGATTTTGATATAAAAAAGTTTTTCATCGGAGGTCGTATGCAACCGTAAATCCCGTTTTACCGAAAGATGATGCCATTTTGCATAATACATCGAAATTCAAATTTTCAAATTTTCCCTAAAACTAGATCACATATTACATGGGCATTTCAAAGGATTTTATTTTTTGAATTTTCTAGCATTTTCTATTATTTTTTCGAAAACTGAAAAGGCGATTCCCGGGGTGGGGGGTGGAGAGAAAAATCTAGGCAACTTACCCCCGGCGCACCTCTATGGTGGTGCGCTGGTGGTAAATTGTCTACCACCGGCGCACCACCGTAGAGGTGCGCCGGGGGTAAGGTGCCCAGAATTTTTGAGGGCGGCCAGATCTCTTCGAATTTTATCCCCGGCGCACTAATTTTTTTTTGTGCGCCGGCAGTATAGGTCCATCGCCGGCGCGGCGGAAAAGGGGTGCGCCGGCAACACTTTCCACCGGCGCACGTGCAAGGTGGTGCGCCGGCACATATTGCCTCCACCTATAGGCGTTTTCCTAGTAGTGGTGAGCTCAAGAATCCGGTGGAGGAGGGCAAGTCAAGTACATTATGCTATTCGATGCAAGCCCAGACACCATCTGGCGTGCTCTCGTGGTGCACCTGATCTCCGTGCAGATGGAGTGGTCTATGTGGGCTTGCTACATCGATACCGATATTGTGCATCTGTGGTTCCATAATCGGTAGTCCTGATTGAATGATCATTTAAAGAAATTTGTTCATGTGTTCTGTGGACTGTAGAGAATTGAGGGTTGGAATTGTTCCATAAAGCCCAATTACCCGTCGGTTTTTCGGTGGAAGAGGGGTGACAGAACAAGTGGCTGCTATATCTTATCTCAGTTGATTTCTACGGCAGTCTGTTCTTTTTAGCTACTTAGACCTGAACCATTTCGTATTCTTGTTTTTTTCGAAAGAACATACTCGCGTTTTTTGGGGGAAAATGCTGAATAAGAACAAGCTTCTTTGTCTTAAAATGGAAAATTAGGTATTATACATATTTTGTCTTGAAACGCCGGTTGTCCGCCGCTCCTTCGCTAACATAGGAAAGTTGCAGATTATTATCAGATTACATCCCTGCTCTATGCAGCGATCCGCTAAATCACGTAACTCCAAATAAATTGGATTGATCCGTTAAGTCTGATGATTTGATCACGAAAAGTTATTGTACACCTCAACCTATTGGTACTTCTCATGACCAGATTATGCACTACAAGTGAGCGAAGGAGAGCCAATATGAGTGTTCTGCATTGCTCCCACAACCATGTAATCCCTGCAGTAGTGTTGTGTGTTCGTAACATTGACAAATCAAACACTGACAAGCAAGTTCACTTCTAATTCTAAAAGATGCAGCTGAATATGCACACTGAATTTCTGATTATGTGCAGGGTGCATATAATTTTCCTGCCTTCCCGCGTTAATTTGACATGATACTACAGTTTGTGCATCAGTTTTAGCCTTTACACAGTTCTTTCAGACATTACACAGTTCATACACTAAGCTGTATGGTTTTATCATGTTTCCTGCAGGTTCATATGCTGGTTGTTTGTATAGAGGTATTCAAGTTGTTCTTTGTAAGGAGAATCATTGCCAGTTTGTATGGTAGTTGGGTGATTCCGTAGCGCTATGTTTGTCTTCAGCAGGTACACACTTTTCCAGATTGTTTATTCCACAATCAGGAATAAACAGGACATCTCTATTCTGAAATGACAAAATAGTACCATTCTCTTCACACAAACTTATTATTTTGTTTTGCAAGTGGTTGAATGATGCCCTTATGATGTTTTTATTCTGATATGTGAATTACTACTTTCAGGATCCTTTTGTGGCTTATTTACATCAGTGGATAACAACAATGTAGGAAGCAAGCATAAGGTTTTGTTGAGGTAAATTTCTGCTTTGCTATTGCTAGGTCAAGTAACCAGCATATATTGGTTGTAGTAACCAGCATAAATTGATTGCTGATATTTATCATGCTGATCATGTCCAATGGAAATTATAATATTCAGTGCCATATGCCTAGCTGTATGAATTGGTACCAGCAATTTTTTATGCTAATTTTAGTGTGCCAGCGAGTATCGTAGTCCTATTGTGCACATGTTTCCTTTGCTTAGGCAGTTCTTCAAGAATACTGGTGGAAGAAGTTCGAAAACAAGATAAACAATCATGCAGATTGCATGCTTTGTTCTGGATAAAAACAACACCAGGCTATTATTTTTTTGAAAAGGAGCTACAAATTTTGGATATAGAATCTGGAAAGCATTCCACATAAAAATTCTTGAGGATGCATGCTTTAGCCATTTTCTGAAGAAAATGAGTTGCAATTTATCTGCCTTGTTAAACTTGCTACTGGCCACGTGTTTATGTACAGTTTTTCTTTGATGATTTCATTTATTAATGGGGTACTATGAACATGTGAACATGAGGAACTTGTGCCTAAGGAGTAAGGACTGCATTTTGAATGCTTTTGTAGAACATATTTGATGCAATTTATTGCATTTGTTGTTGGGTTAACTTCCGTATGATTTGATTTATCTTATCTTATCTTGCAGGATCGAAAAAGATAGTGTTCCATATTGTCACTGATGCAATGAGTTTCCTGCAGTGACGATGTGGTTTATCTTAAATCCACCAAGTCATGCAACAATTTGAATTGAAACCTGGTTGGGTTGAAATGGCTCCCTACTGATTTTAGTTCCAGATTTACGCAGAAAGGGCATTCGAGATCTAAGATACACTTCTGCACTGAATCACTTGCACTCTTACTTGCCTGAGGTATTCCCTTCTCTGAGGAAAGTTCTACTCTTCAACCATGATGTCGTAGTCCAAAAAGTTTGTTGAATATTTGTTCAACCAAATACAGGTTGAACCAGATAGTACGGCTTCCTCCTCTATCAAGTTGAAGACGTGTAGCAGGGTGTCCTCAAGATATATGTACGTCAACGTTGATCTGGTATGTTTCCACTAGATTCAGTTTTAAGCTAGCCCTCTAAATTTGCTCTCCATGGTATATAATTTAGAACTTCAGTGAATGTTGCAAGTTTAAACATATCATTTTGGGGCTCCGAGCAAGGCCCGGTTGTTCCCGAGTCCCGTCCCCCATCTGGTAGCATGTAACATTCCAGTTGTCTGTCAAATATAGAGTAGATCTTGAAGTTTCCCCCATAGTGGCGTGTTCTGGTTTTGATTTGGGGCAGACGAATTTGGAGGTTAGGTCCATGATGTGTTAGTTTCTGTGTCGTTTCCATTTCAACTATGAATTTTCTTACTCATTCACTTGTGTCGTTACCATGAGAGTACTATGCATATGACAGCTCATTTTTTAATCTATCAGCATAGGTAAGCTGGTGCCAGTTTTCAATTTCTTATTTTTTTTCCTTTTCCTCAGGTTGTTCCTACCCCACAGAATTAACCCATCTGTTTAATCTATCAGCATAGGTTAACTGGTGCCAGTTTTCAATTTCTTATTTTTTTCATTCGCTTGACATCGACATTCCCATCCGGCAGTGTGAGAAGCGCTAGCATGGTGTCGAGTAGTGTGGCATCTGGACATGTGGTCATTTGGGAAGAGCTGGCCGGAGGAAGGTGAAGAGCGATAGGAGATTCCTCAGCTGACACTGTTAATGACCAGGCTCCTCTACTGCAACCGAACATTTAGTTGCTCATGAGTGAAATATCAGGTTGGTTATGAGCCCGCAAAATAAATGTAGGTTTACTAAGGAACTTGCTCGGTGACCTAAAACAAGCTTGACTCATTGGTTTTTTTTTTGTGAGCTGGACTGAATAACGATTGATGATTGTTTCCTACTTATCTCAACTGAATGTTCATATATTTTTTGAATTTCAGGATGCACTAAAGAAAACAATAAGTGTGTGTCGTATTTCCATCTACAAGGTCATATTGAAAGGAGCATACCAAAAGCTTATATTGAGTAGTGGACAGCTTAGTGTGTGTCGCATTTCCATCTACAATGTTCATATATTTTTTGAATTTCAGGATGCACTAAAGATATCATTTATAATACTCTTATAAAATGCTGAAATTCCAAATGTGGTTCCAACAAATGTATGTAAAGGGCAGCTTAGTGATTACTATATTAATATTCCAGGATACATTTGCTGACTACAACTGCATACCTGAGTATTTGAACGCTTTTCATGAAAAATGGAAAAAAAGGATTTGTGGCAAAGATGTAGCTGATCCTCTTATCGCAGATGAATGTTTGAATCCTTTTCATGAAAGTTGTAGAGGATATTCTTATAGCTGATGAATGAACTAAATTGTCATCCTCTGAAGAATTGTTTTAACAAATCAATGAATGGTTAACAAATAAACTCCTTGAAAAATTGTTTATGTTTTACTATTTATCAGAGACTACACATTGCCGCTTTAACTTACAACTTGTCAGATTGCAGAACCTAGCGGTGGCGGAGGAAAAGAGGGAAGGTGGCGGAGGAAAAGAGGGAAGCAGTTTGGTTACTAAGCACCTTTTGTATGTTTTGTCTCTAGATATTTATGAATATTAAAGTGTTGTTTGGACTAATTTAAAAAAAAGTATTCCTTTATTTATACCTATCATTGTAGCACTCTCGTTTTGTGAGAGAATAATACATCCAAAAGAAGAGGTTGTTGAGTTAACAGTTATAAAGGCCTAGAACATAGGTGTGCGTTTACCGCAGAAGAGTAACAAAAAGACCATGCTGATGCACAACAATGTTATTTTATTATTGTGTTCGGTATTATTTTGTTGTAGTACATTATGATATTCCTGATTTGTTTTTAATTTTTATAGTGAGTTGTAAATTATATACATTAAAAAATGAAGTAGTAGTTTTTGATATTCTTGATTTGTTTTGAATTTTTATAGTGAGTTGTGACTTATATATGTACATTAAAAATGAAATTTGTGGACCCGTAGCAACGCACGGGCATTTGTACTAGTATAAGCAAATATTTATAAGCCACAAATATTTTGGACCGTTAGGAAAAGGCTTAATGGACCTTCTTCTACCTTTTTTTTTTGCGGGGAAACGAGATTGTATTAATTAAATGTGAGTGACATTACAACCCCCGGAGAATCTTGCTAGTTGAGCAAAAAAGCTGCTGCTCCCCCCCCCCCCCGCGTCGCCCTCCTCTGGCGACCAGGGGGGAACCCTAGCCGCCGCCGCCTCTAGTTCCCTCCCCCCTCTCTCCCCTGCCTCGCCGCCGCCGGAGGGGAGCCGGCAAACCGCGCGCCCCGGGGAAGGTGGCGGCGGGGCGGTTCTTCCCTCCCGCGTCCCTGGTGAGAGGGAGCTCGCTCGGGCGCGGAGATGGCGGCGGGCGCGACGACGGTCGGCGAGCGCGGCGGCGATGGGCGACGGGCGCGGCTGTCTGCGGACGACGCGCGGCGACCGTGCGAGGTCGTGCGCGGCCGTTGGCGGCGGCGGGCGGTGCGGGCCTTCCGGGCCCGATCCGGGCTGCGCGGGCGGCGCGGCGGGCCGTGCCGCGGAGGGGCCTCTCCGGCAGCGCGGGGGCGGCCGGTGGTGCTGCCCGAGTCCGGGGCGGTGTGGCGGTTTGCCGGGCGGCGTCCCCGGGCGGCGGCGGCGGCCGTGACGAGGAGCTCCGAGTTGTCGCGCCTCGGTCTCGGCGGGTTGCCGGGGCGACGGCCCACGGCTGCGGCGGCGTGGTGTTGGGCTCGTGCGGCGGCTGAGACGGCCGCGTCGGGCGGTGGAGCCTGCCGGAGGCCATGGCGGCTGTGCTGCTTCGGAGGCTGCGGCGATGGGCCGGCTTGGTCGTGCGGTGGTGGTCGGTGGTGCGGGGAGTTCATGCTCGCGGGCTTCGGCGTTCGTCCTCGAGCCCCGTGTTGGTGTTGGTCGGCGTCCCTCTATGTGGCGCTTCCGGCGGCGCCCACGGCGATCTTCGGCGGTACTGCTGGCTTCGGGATGTGTTGCTCTCGGCGCGTCGGCGGCTACAGGTTGGCTCCGGGGGTTGCTCGCGGTTGCTTGTGGTGGTTTGTGCCGGTCCCTTTTGGCGGCGCGAGGTCTTGAAACTCTTCGCCGGGCGAAAGCTCTGTCTTGGCGGTCGGCCGGGACCGACGACGGTGACGCCTCGTGGGCGCCGCATACTTCTTGAAGGCGTCGTCGAGCGGGTGTTTTCTTGTTCTCCGCTCGGGTTCTCCGGGGGAAACCCTAGATCCCTCGCAGGATCGGGCGTGGGCGGCGCTGTTGCGTCGCTTTGCCTCTTGGGGCCTCGCTTTGGATGTCCACCGGACAAAGGGACTCGTGGTGCGTTTTGGTGGTTTTTTCGGCGGAGGCGGGTTCGTCTTCGGCCGGGGCGGGGCGCGGCCTCGGGGCCGGCGTGGTAGTGGGAGCGGTGGCTCCGGTGCTTTCGCCTCCGCCCGTTGCGTTGAGGTGTGGTGTCGACCTGGCTGGTCGTCGACCCGTGTGGAGCGCAGCCTCGGGGCTGGCGTGTGGTGTCGTGTTGTAACGGTTTTTCGGCCAGTTTTCCTCATAAACGGGCCAACTCTTTTCTCCTATATCAATGAAAGGCAAAGCTTTTGCCTCGTTTCAAAAAAAAACAAAATACCTTCCGGAGCCGAACCTAACCAAACTTGAGTTCTATTCTCTACCATCCCAACTCTAGCTAACTGATGACTTGCGTCATTTTCTTTCCTATGAATCTTGCTAATGGAAATAACACGCTCTGACGCCAAGAGTAGACGAAGATCTCCAACTAGATGACCCACACAAGAACCATCTCTATCCTTGCATGTCGCCATCTGTACCAGCTCCAAACTATCCGTCTCCACCAGGATCTTGTCATGGCTGAGATTAAGAGCAAACTTGAGCCCTTCCAAGCACGCTTGTAGGACCTTCTTCTACCTTGTATTGCCTTATTCTCTGACGGAATGGTTGCAAGGAAGAAACACACGTAAGACACTGCAAACAGAGAGCTGTTAGTACCAGCAGAGCGCACAGAAAATATTACTCAGTGTAGGCAAACAGAGAGCTGTTAGTACCGATTGTCTTGAGACCGATCTAGTGTCCAGTGTAGGTAATTCAGTGCGCACTGACAAGTATTTATTTTGGTGTATAAGCACTGTGATCCTACTTGTGTTACAACAGTTCTTTTTAGAAAGAAACCCATAAACAAAATCACCCAAAACTCTGTAGCACGCCATCAATATTCAAAACCACATCATATTGTACCGCATTCCCACTTTTCATCTTTTGCTCTGGTAGCCTGGTGCTCTATACGTGAGCCGTTTGCAGTACAAGCGCAAGCGCTCATGTCCATAAGCAATTGGTATACGACACATATTGCGGACCTATACCATCAATCTCAACTCGAATGGACGGTCTAGGAAACAGGTGCATCTGTGCTTGGGGTTCAGATAGGCATTTTCGAAATGGTAAAAACAAATTAGTTTTTTTTGTGAGATTAATAAAAAAAAATTATTGGAAGATGCTTGTTCCTCGCCTCATTCTTTAGGCCACGGCCCATCCTAAAGCATAGTACTCTGGACTGGTTATTTCATGATCCATTTTGGTTTTGGCCCATCCTATGGACAAATTGGTTGAGGCCGTCCAATCCACGTCGCCCGCTCTCGGATGCTCCCCCGGCGGGCGGCGGCGACGGGGACGGCTGTGGAGGTTGTGGCTCTCCGTCGGAGTTTTCCAAGAGCGAGCGCGGCCGCACTCTGCGATGCGGCGATCCCGTTGTCCCTCCTCGTTTCATCCGACCTAGAGGCCTCCGTCGCGCTTCGCCCACCACAAGGCTGTGGCTGCGCTAAGGTACCTTCGCGACCTTGCTTTCGCTAGGGTTCTGCTTGCGCTGGTGTGGATAGGGACGACGTCTGACCCGTTTCAGACCCCAAGCCGTCGGCGATTTTTGCGATGGTACGGCAATCAGGCGGTCAGAATACTGGAATATTGCATACATAGTCATATCGGCAGAAACCATCGCTATCTCTATCATTTCTGTCCGGTTATTTTTTTAAAAAAATATCTCGACATATACCTACTCCTTTAAATATACTTACTGAAATCAAGCCGGATCAATTCAATTCTGGTGACAACAAGGTCATGTTTGCCATGTGCTATTGTGCTGACAATTAAATCTTCACGCTGTTTCAAACCTCCCCCTGTCATCTTCCTTGCATAGTAAGTATGCAACGCACCATTGGTCAATAAAGAGGCTGTACAGATGTTATAATCTGTTCGACGTGTGCAATTCCTTATGAAATATTAACATCAGAGTCTATCTGTAGAACTGTTAAACACTTAGACTTGTAGCAGCCGACTAGCTTTGCATCTGCACATGGATGTTTTGCATTTAATATTACCAGGGTGCTTGAATTTCTCCCCCGGTGGTGGTTGCGTCACCAACATCGTAATTGAGCAAATTTTGTTCCACGTGGCAAATCTATGTGTGATACGCTTAGATCCTCAATGAGTGTGAAGATGAAAATGTCCACACCTTTGTACTAGTCTTTGTAGTGGAACTGAAAAAGTCTCACCTAAGTTGTCTAATCAGCAAGTGAAAAATGAAGCAAGACAAAGAGATATAAGAGTCACTGGCTAAGACAGAATTGTTGAACTTGAAAGCTTCAGTATACACCTTAAAAAAGAGCTTCAGTGCTTAGAAGGCATATGAGGTCTGGTCTTATTTTGAAAACAACGGGGAAATCTATTTGAGAAGCTACCCAGTACCCGGGGTTTGCATCCAGAGACCGTTGATTACTATTTCTGGCAAACCATTGAGACTAGTTAGGAACCTGTTACCATTTTTCAACCCATACCGAAGGACATTTTCCCCTTCATATTTTTGTCTCAGAGGCACATGATTACCAATATGTACCTAGAAATCAAAGTTGAAAAACAAGGAAGCAGTGAACTATGTTATGTCGGTATGTCATATAATGACTGGAATATACTTCTTAGGTTGTTCTTGGAGATTTATCAAGCTTATCATCTAGTTGGTTTATTTTTGGCTTTATTGTCGCCGTACTTAAATAGTGCAATAGAACTCATTTGATCAACTGAGTTCAAAAGCCTCACGTTTCCTTCTATTTCTTACGGTGGGAGAGGGGAAGGCATGTGTTTTCCTTTTCACTCTTAAAGCTCTGCTGCCATGGATGTTTTTTTCTATCATTTCCACATCTTTTTGGTAACTGCTTCTTTTCGCTTGTCTACTCAATCCATTGACAATTAGTCTATGGAAAACTGCAAAGATATCTTGCGGTCACGAGATGGCTTTTCTAGCTTCCTCAACTCCCAGGAGCCAACATAGGTCATTTTAGAATGATGGTTCTAAAACTTAGTACTTATTTGTGAACCGGAGGGAGTAGGGCAGATGCTGTTTCTTTTTGTTGTAGACTTGATTATTTGTGGAAAGCTGTGCACTTCTGTACTCTTATTAAAGAAATGCACACTTATGATGAACGAGTACAGCCGCTGATTTAGTATTACAATGTTAAAAATTTGATTCAGACAGGTCACATTGAGTTGTCTCAGAACCATATGCCTACCAATATTTACCTAGAAATCAAAGTCGAATAACAAGGAACTAATGAATCATGTTGTGTTGTCTTTGACATGTCCTATCATGACTGGAATATACTTGATGACTGGAGAGTTATCAAGATCATCACACCTAGTCGGTTTATTCATTTCTTTTGTCCTATATTCTTTTCCTTGACTAAGGCAATATAACTCATTTGATCCACTGAATCTAGATGATTTTTCTCTTTGGATGGCTTTTAAGACACCAGGAGTTCAAACTTCAAAGAGGTAGTAGTTCGTTTGTATTCTGACTTTTATACGTGGTTTTGTCAATCTTAACAAAGGTTGCGTGTTCTTGAATTTTTTTTTACTGACTGCAAAGAGCTTCCACGTATCCTTCTCTTAACATAGGGTGGGAGAGGGGAAGGCATGTGCACTCCTTTTCGCTTTTAAAGATGAATATTGTCCTAGATGAGTTTTTTCTTTTCCAAGTCTTTTGGATACACTACGGGAGAGCTGGAGTCTACCGACGGTCGCCAGCCGTCGGCACAACACGGTACAGGCTGTGCCGACGGTGACCATCGGCGTAGCATCGTCGGCATAGTTCTGGTCGGGGACTGCCCAATCACCGTAAGCATAGTATTTCAAAATTTTCAATTTTTTTTGAAAAATATTCAAATTATATTATTTAAATTATGTTTATTTATTTATACTTGTTAATCTTTCACAATCACACTTAGTATACCTAATCTTAGGTCAAATTGCACTTATAGTCAAACTTCCCAGTTGGTCACCCATCCTCACACTACTTCCGCCCCAGCACGCTTAACTTTTTGGTTCTCTTCGGATGAGCTTCCATGATAGAAATGACACCTTGTTGTTAATACTACCATATCAATCATATTAACCCTTTGACTGTGATGCCACACCTCTATATTTTAGAATTCTAAACAATTACTTAAATAAACAATAATGAATATAAATAAATAATAATAATATAGAATTTGAAAAACAATTAAATAATTTTATTTTTTTGTCTTTTTTATTTAATATGGAATAATTAATATCAGTATATGCGAATTTGGCAAATAATATGTCTAAATTGATCAGAAAAATGAGAGGAATACAAATATGACATCCATATCATATTTTGAACCAACAAAGTTAATTTACCCAAAAATCATGAGCATTAGATCAAATACCTCTAGTTTAAATCTGATTGACTTTATCGAAAATGAGGTGGGAAATGGCCTCGGCATGGCATAGTTTACCGAAATGAGGTCATATTTGGCACGTGTGTGGGCCCTAGGATGGGAAGCAATACCCCGGATGCGGATTTCTAATCTGACCCACGGGCGACCATCTTTTCATTTTTAGCGTGTCCAAACGGTTTTTATTTGTGAAGCAGCTACACGGGGTGCATTTTAGTATGACGTGAAACTCCCGTGCGATAATATTAGACCACCTACACACCACCTATCACATGACATGTGCACATGTTAGCTTTTTGAGAACCCATGCGGCTTCCGGCGGTGTCCTGCCGAATCCGCTGGAAACTGACCGGATTTGAACTAGGGGTCAACTATCCGTCGCTCCTGAAATTCCGGAAAAAGCTTTTTAGTTCTACGACGCATCATTATATGTGCTATTTTTTGTCCGTTTAGTTTGTTCGCGAATGGGTGCACTCGCACGCCAGGTATGGCGATACCGCATGTCCCGGGGCCTGTTTTGGCCAGATGGCAATTTGAACGAAGTTAAAAAATCTCACGGAGCTGCGTGACGTCATTTTATGTCATAGTAATATTCCGTTTGTCAAAACTGGGATATGACAATTATTTTGAAAAACCCTTCACGAAAAGGGCTATCACATCCGGAGTTCTATGGATTCCAGGGGAAATGAGGTGGGAAACGGCCTCGGCATGTCATAGTTTTCCGAAACGAGGTCATATTTGGCACGTGTGTGGGCCCTAGGATGGTAAGCAATACCTCGGACGCGGATTTCTAATCCGACCCACGAGCCGACCATCTTTTCATTTTTGGTGTGTGTGAAAGCCATGAAACCTCGAACATTATAGCTCATTTCTAAGAAGATTTGTTTATGTATTTGAAATATTCCATTTTTGATATTTTTCTATGATAGATCTTGTTTTTCTGCAAAATTTGATATATTATACTTATTTTTCTCAATTAGAATGATTTAGTTATGCTTTTTTGAAGACTGCCCGTGGAGAAATAGAAAAAAGCTATGCCGACGGTATAACTGTCGGCACAGGTCTGTAGTGAAAAAAAGGAAAAAAAATGTTGTGCCGACGGCCAGAACTGTGCCGACGGTGGCCGTCGGCACCTCCAGCCTGTACCGACGGCCAATTTAACGCCGACGGCCATCCTTGTCGCCGCACATCGAAGGCTCCTGTGCCGACGGTCCCGACATTTGGCCGTCGGCGTACGACAATTCTCCCGTAGTGATAGCTGCTTCTCTTCCCTTTGTCTATTCAAATCTAATGGCAACTAGTCGTCTATAGAGAACTGTAAGTCTATATATGGTGGTCAAGAGATGACTTGTCTCCCTTCCTCCTCAACACTCAGGAGCCAACATACTTAAACCATTGCAGAATTAATGCTGCTTCTAAAGCTTTATACGTACTCATTTGTGAACCCGGGGAAGTTAGGTCAGACACGCTGCTTCTTTATATTTATCCAAATATTTGGACTTGTGTAGTTCTATAATTCTAATGTTATTGAACACACACTTACCGTGAACGAGTCACCCGATGATTCAGTATTAGGATGTTAAAAAAATGTTTCAGGCAAGTGAGATTGAATTGTCCCACTACTTGCGGAGAGCAAATACGCCCGCTGATTCATTACTACGATGTTATTTTTTTTGCTGCTGTATACAAGTCACATTGAATTTTCACCTTATGTCCATATATGTTGATCTACAATCGCATGTTGATTGACAAAAGGGGTAGCTGTGACGAAATCATAAGGCAGGAATGAGTTGTAAACTGTGAGGACCCTGTCTGCATAGCCTACTATTCTCGGTAAGCAGCAACCATGCATATATAAATTTCTTTGCCTATGTTGCCATGTTGGACTCCAGTTGCGTGGAAATGTGGGAGCCAACCGTGAATCTTCCCGGCTGCTGCCATGAGTCCATCAAAGTAAACTAGCTAGATGCAGTACTACGATGGAGTTGATATTTCTACATCCATTCTCTGCATTGTAATATTGTTAGTTCTCTAATAATAGCCCAAACTTGTTTGTAGCCATGTAACAAAACTGGCACTGATGCGTTGTTTTCTCTTAGCACAGCGCTCATTTTGTATTAGAAGGAGAACGCCAAAAAGGCTTGCAAGGTTAAGTAGCCAAACCCAAAGGAAACAGAGATCTAAGCACTGATGCGATGTTATTATTGTTACTTTCCTTTCATGAAAGGTGATTAGCTTCTACTACCTGCAGCTAATCATTCTCTAGTATCTACACTCTCAGGCAAGTCAAGCCAGTTGACAATGACAGGTCAATTTTCCTATCCTGCATACGTAGCATGGAAGTATTGTGATGGAATAGTATTGCTCAAGCCTACCTGTACCTCTGCACTTCCTAGAGAAGGTTAATTTTAGTGAGTATTTTCCGCATAGATGAGGCGTGCACTTCCTTTCTTCTCAAAGAACAGACAAAATGAAGGTACATAGTCATGCACTTACTCTGATGGTTCCGCTCTCCTTGTCAAAGTTGGCGCTTGCCGTCAGTTGTTGCTAAGACACTCTCACTGGTCAGTGTGAGGGAGGGGGATAGATCAGTTGCTGTGAAGACGCTGGACTAGGTTATTTTATGATCCATTTTGGTTTTGGCCCATCCTATGGATGGCCCGGGAAAAATTGGTTGAGGCCGTCCAATCGACATCGCCCACAGCTATCAACGGCGCCACTAGGGCACCCGCTCTTGGATGCTACCCCGGCGGTGACGGGGACGGCTGTGGAAGTTGTGGTGTTCGCTATAGTTTTCCAAGATCTAGCGCAGCCGCACTCTGCAATGCGGTGATCCCATTCTCACTCCTCCTTTCAGCCGGTCTAGAGGCCTCCGTCGCGCTCCATGCCCCGGCGGGCTTCGCCGCCATCAGGCTGTGTGGGTGCGCTCAAGGTACCTTCGCGAATCGCGACCTCGCTTTCGCTATGGTTCTGCTTGCGCGGGTGTGGATAGGGGCAACGTCTGACCCGTTTCAGGCCCCAACCATCCTTACTAAAGAAAATTTCCAAGTGGTCGGTGATTTTTGCGGTGGTATGGAAATCAGGCATCAGAATGCCAGAATCTAGATATGCATACATGCATATCGGCAGAACCATCACGATCTTTATCAATTCTATCCGTTTATTATCAGAAAAATGTTGACATCAACCTACTCTTTTAACTATACTTATTGAAATCAAACCGGATCAATTCTGGTGACAAAAAGGTCATGTTTGGCATGTGCTATTGTGCTGATAGTTAAATCTTCATGCTGTTTCAAACCTCCCCCTTGTCATGTTCCTTGCATAGTAGTAGCTACTCAACGCACCATTAGTCAATGTAGCGGCTATACGGATGTTATAATCTGTTCGACGTGTACAATTCTTAATGAAATATTAATTAGAAAGTCCATCTGTAGTCCTGTTAAACACTTAGACTTGTAGCAGCCCACCTGCTTGCATGTGCAGATGGATGTGTTGCATTTAATAGTACCAGGGCGCTTGAATTTCTCCCGTGATGGTGGTTGCATCACCAACAGCGTAATCGAGCAAATTTTATTCCGCGTGGCAAAGCTATGTGTGATACGCTAAAATCCTCAATGAGTGGGAAGAAGAAAACGTCCCGACCTTTGTACTATTTTTCAACCCATATTGGAGGACATTTATTCATTTTTTTTTGTCTAAGAGGCACATGATTACCAATATGTACCTCGAAATCTGGGACATTTATTCATTTTTTTTTGTCTAAGGGAAGCAGTGAACTATGTTATGTTGGTATGTCATATAATGACTGGAATATACTTCTTAGGTTGATCTGGGAAACTTATCACCTAGTTGGTTTATTCATTGCTTTACTTTTGCCATACTTAACTAGTGCAATAGAAGTCATTTGATCAACTGAGTTTCAAAAGCCTCATTTTTTCTTCTATTTCTTACGATGGGAGAGAGGAAGGCATGTGCTTTCCTTCTCACTCTTAAAGCTCTGCTACCCTGGATGTTTTTTCTATTATTTCAACGTCTTTTTGGTAACTGCTTCTTTTTCGCTTGTTTATTCAATCTATTGACAACTAGTCTATGGAAAACTCCAAAGATATCTTGCAGTCATGAGATGACTTTTCTAGCTTCCTCCTTAACTCGCAGGAGCCAACATAGGTCATATTGGAATGATGGTTCTAAAGCTTTGTACTTATTTGTGAACCGGAGGGAGTAGGCCTGCTGCTTCTTTTTATTGTAGACTTGATTATTTTTCGAAAGCTGTGCACTTGTGTACTCTTATTACATGAAAGCACACTTATGAAGGACGAGTTCAGCCAATGATTTAGTATTACGATGTTAAAAAATTGTTTCAAACAGGTCACATTGAGTTGTCTCAGACCCATATGCCTACCAATATTTACCTAGAAATCAAAGTCGAATAACAATGAACTAATGAATCATGTTGTGTCAACATAGATGTCGTATCATGACTGGAATATACTTAGGCTGACCTGGAGAGTTAGATCATCACACCTAGTCGGGTTGTTCATTTCTTTTCTTCTATATTCTTCTTCCTTGACTAAGGCAATATAACTCGTTTGATCCACTGAATCTAGGTGATTTCGCTCTTTGGATGGCGGCTAAGACACCATTAGTTCAAAGAGAGTAGTACTTGGTTTGTATTCTGACTTGTATACGTCGTTTTCTCAATCTTAACGAAATGACAAGCAACCATTGGTTTCTTGTTATTGAAAAAAATCTAATGACTGTGAAGAGCTTCCATGTATCCTTCTCTTAACTTAGGGTCGGAGAGGGAAAGGCATGTGCACTCCTTTTCGCTTTTAAAGATGTATATTGTCCTAGATGAGTTGTTTCTTTTCCAAGTCTTTTTGTTGTCTATTCAAATCTAATGGCACCTAGTCGTCTATATAGAACCGTAAGTCTGTATGGTGGTCAAGAGAAAGAGATGACTTGTCTCCCTTCCTTCTTAACAGTCAGGAGGCAACATACTTAGACGATTGCAGAATTAATGCTGCTCTAAAGCATTATACTCATTTGTGAACCAGAGGAAGTTAGGTCACACAACCTGCTTCTTTATATTTATCCAAATATTTGGACTTGTGTAGTTTTATAATTTTATTGTGATTGAACACAAACTTACGGTGAACGAGTCACCCGCTGATTGAGTATTACGATGAAATTAAAAGAAAATGTTTCAGACAAGTGAGATTAAATTGTCCCACTTCTTGCGGAGAGCAAATACACCAGCTGTTCCATTATTAAAATGTTATTTTTTCTGCTGCTGTAGACAATTCACATTGAATTTTCTCCTTATGTCCATATATGTTGATCTATAGCATGTTGACTGACAAAAGAGGTAGCTGTGACGAAATCATAAGAGCAATTCCAGTAGTGTAGTCAGCTGCTGGCTATAAGCCAAATACATGTCATCTATAGCCAACTTAGAGCCAACATATACAATAGTGAGCTATAAAAATGTAGAACTTTATCAATGTATGGCCCACTTTTCACTCTCACAAAGTGCCTAGGAGCACGTGCTAGAGCTGGCTCTTGCATAAGAGCCCACTCTCCTTCTCTCTCTTCCTCTCTCTCCTCCAACTAAGCAATAATATACTACTTTAATCCTTATAGCCAGCTGATTAGGACTTATTATACTTGCTCTAAGGCATAGGGTGAGTTGTAAAACGTGAGGACCCTAGCTGTCCAGCCTACTATTCTCGGTAAGCAGCAACCATGCATATACATATAAATTTGTTTGTCTATGTTGCCATGTTGGACTCCAGTTGCGTGGAAATGTGGGAGCCAAAAGAGAATCTTCCCAGCTGCTGCCATGCATCCATGAATGAAAGTAAACTAGCTAGGGATGGTACTACTATCGACTTTATAGTTTTTTTACATCCACTCTCTGCAATGTACTATAGTTAGTTCTCTAATAGGGTCTTGTTTGTACCCACGTAACAAAACTAGCACTGATGCGTTGTTTTCTCTTAACACAGCGCTCAATTTGTGTTAGAAGGAGAACACAAAGAAGGCTTGCAAGGTAAAGTAGCCAAGCCGAAAGGAAAGAGAAATCTAAGCGCGATGCGCTGTTGTTACATTCCTTCCATGAAAGGTGATAAGCTTCCACTGCTTGCAGTTCATTAGTCTAGTCTCTACACTCTCTGGCAAGTCAAGCCAGCCGACATTGACATATCAATATTGATATCCTGCATACGTAGCATGGAAGTATTGTGACGAATAGTCTTGGTCAAGCCTACCTATACCTCTGCATGTGTGCTCTTCCTAGAGAACATTAATTTGAGTGGATGGAAGAGTATTTTCCACATAGATGAGGCGTGCACTTCCTTTCATGGACCGCCCGGACATGGATTCTGGGTGCAACCGTTTGGCGACGGTAGCACGGGATTTTTACAGCCGGTGCGGTTGGCGTTCTGAGCGGCGTCTCACATAGATATGTTCTCCAGTAGTTTTCTGAGTAATTTTAGGTGGCTTATCCACGTGGAGACCTTGAGTGATCCTTGAGTTGTAATAAGGTTGTAATAATGCTACTCGTTTGAGACGTTCGCAATAAAACGCCGCATGCATCAATTGATGCAGAGGCAGGGGAGTTTCCCTATTTCGAAAAAAAAAAGATGAGGCGTGCACTTCCTTTCGTCTCAAAGAGCAGACAAAATGAAGATACGTAATTATGCACTTACTCTGATGGTTCTGCTGTCCTTCTCAACATTGATGCTTGCAGTCAGTTGTTTCGAAGACGCTCCCACGGGTCAGTCTGAGAGAGGGGCATAGATCAGTTGCTGCGAAGACCTAGACTAACTTATTTTATGATCCATTTTGGTTTTGGCCCATCCTGTGGACGGCCCGGGACAAATTGGTTGAGGCCGTCCAATCGACGTCGCCCACAGATACCAACGGCGCCCATAGGCCCCCGCTCTCGGATGCTACCCCGGCGGTGATGGGGACGGCTGTGGAAGTTGTGGCGCCCGCCTGAGTTTTCCAAGATCTAGTGCGGCCGCACTTTGCAATGTGGTGATCCCATTCTCCCTCCTCGTTTCAGCCGGCCACTACAGGAATGGTGACAGATGCCGACGGCCAGAGTGTACGCCGACGGCTTTTTATCGGGGCCGTCGGCGTACGGCCTCGCCGGGGCAGCTCACGAACCCGACCGTCGGCGTACGAACACCGTCGGCGTAGAGGAGGCTACGCCGAGGGCAGCCGTCGGCGTCACCTGGCCCTCGGCGTAGCACCGGCATCGCCTCCGGCCCAGCCCGCGCCGGCCGACGCCCGCTCACGGCGTCACTCGACGCTCGACGGCCACCCTCGGCATAGGGCATGGACACCCTATGCCGACGGCCACCCTCGCATATAGTATTTTTTTATTTTTTTTATTTTTTTCCCTCTCTCATATTACTTTATAATATGTTTCTATTATTTATTTACTAGTATGAATTATGTAAAAAATGGTTCTATTTTTTAAGAATTCGTAGATGGCATATGTAGGTCCCATGCATGGGTGACGCTCTTCGCGTGACGGGTCAACCGGAGCCACTAGGCCCAACATTTGCTATCGATGTACATATGGGTAGATCCGCGGGTCCCCGCCCCTACGGTTTCCCGAACCCTAACCCTAACTCGTAACCCTAACTCTAACCCTAACTCTAACCCTAACCGTAACCCTAACTCTAGCCCTAACCCTAACCCTAGGGTTTCCACATACATTGCTAACTCTAACCCTA
>NC_061513.1:344285553-344399095 GCF_022539505.1 Lolium rigidum | reverse complement strand
AACTCTAACCCTAACCCTAACTCTAGCCCTAACCCTAACCCTAGGGTTTCCACATACATTGCTAACTCTAACCCTAACCTAACCCTAACTCTATCCCTAACCCTAGGTTTTCCACATACATTGCTAACCCTAACTATAACCCTAACGAGATCACTTGGTAAAACCCTAACCCTAGGGGTCCCGCCCTAGGGTTTCCCAAAAACGAGATCACCGGAGCGTCGAAATTGTTGGAAAACTTGCTTCTGCCCCTAACATACATGTACAAGTGTGATGTAAGGTTTGGCTAACCTTGGATGTACCGGCGTTGACGATTTCCGCATAATGGGCTACCGGTTGGTAAAATCCGGGATACGTATGTGGAAACCCCCGCCATGGCTCGAACGGAGCCTATTTTATGGTAAAGTATGCCCAACCTATGGTTTCCATGTACATATGTCCTAAACAAAGCAAAATAAATAAAAAAGTCCCTTTGGTAAACCCTCGCACGGAGAAAGCTATAGGGGTAGATGTGTGGGGTCCCACGCCCTAGGGTTTTCCAAGTTACGGACCACCGGAGCGTCGGAATCGGCTGGAAAACTTGTGTGTGCCCACATGGCATGCACAAAAGTGATTTGAGATGGTTTTATATCCAAGGCTACCCCCCAGGTGTGTCCGGCTTCTCGGACGGGGGTTACTACACTTAGGCGGATTACGCATGTATAGGGGGGAACTCCCTCGGAGTTGAACCGGAGAGAAACTTGAGATCATATGGGATGATCCTTGTTTTACCATGTACCTATGACCTAACCAAGCTCAATGGAGGCATATGCCCACCGGGGGACCCCCGATGGGATGCAGTCAAAGGGGTAGACCGCGTGGTCAACAGAACTAGGGTTTCATCGGAAATCGAGCATCAGATCAAGGGAATGGCCCCAAAACTTGTGTGTGTCCACATGGAATGCACAAAAGTGATTTGAGATGGTTCTATATCCAAGGCTACCCCCCCAGGTGTGTCCGGCTTCTCGGACAGGGGTTCCTACACTTAGGCGGATTCGCATGTATAGGGGGGAACTCCCTCGGAGTTGAACCGGAGAGAAACTTGAGATCATATGGGATGATCCTTGTTTCCAAATGTACCTATGACCTAACCAAGCTCAAATTGAGGCATATGCCCACCGGGGGACCCCGATGGGATGCGGTCAAAGGGGTAGACCGCGCGGTCATCAGAACTAGGGTTTCGTCGGAAATCGAGCATCAGATGTAGGGAATGGCCCCAAAACTTGTGTGTGTCCACATGGAATGCACAAAAGTGATTTGAGATGGTTCTATATTCAAGGCTACCCCCGGGTGTGTCGGCTTCTCGGACGGGGGTTCCTACACTTAGGCGAGTTCGCATGTATAGGGGGAACTCCCTCGGAGGTGAACCGGAGAGAAACTTGAGATCATATGTGATGATCCTTGTTTCCAAATGTACCTATGACCTAACCAAGCTCAAATGGAGGCATATGCCCACCGGAGGACCCCGATGGGATGCGATCAAAGGGGTAGACCGCGCGGTCAACGGAACTAGGGTTTCATCGGAAATCGAGCATCCGATCAAGGGAATGGCCCCAAAACTTGTGTGTGTCCACATGGAATGCACAAAAGTGATTTGAGATGGTTTTATATCCAAGGCTACCCCCAGGTGTGTCCGGCTTCTCGGACGGGGGTTCCTACACTTAGGCGAGATTATGCATGTATAGGGGGAACTCCTCGGAGTTGAACCGGAGAGAAACTTGGGATCATATGTGATGATCCTTGTTTCCACATGTACCTATGACCTAACCAAGCTCAAATGGAGGCATATGCCCACCGGGGGACCCCGATGGGATGCGATCAAAGGGGTAGACCGCGCGGTCAACAGAACTAGGGTTTCATCGGAAATCGAGCATCCGATCAAGGGAATGGCCCCAAAACTTGTGTGTGTCCACATGGAATGCACAAAAGTGATTTGAGATGGTTCTATATCCAAGGCTACCCCCCCAGGTGTGTCGGCTTCTCGGACGGGGGTTACTACACTTAGGCGGATTACGCATGTACGGGGGGAACTCCTCGGAGTTGAGCCGGAGAGAAACTTGGGATCATATGTGATGATCCTTGTTTCCACATGTACCTATGACCTAACCAAGCTCAAATGGAGGCATATGCCCGCAGGGGACCCCGATGGGATGCGATCAAAGGGTAGACCGCGCGGTCAACAGAACTAGGGTTTCATCGGAAATCGAGCATCCGATCAAGGGAATGGCCCCAAAACTTGTGTGTGTCCACATGGAATGCACAAAAGTGATTTGAGATGGTTCTATATCCAAGGCTACCCCCGGGTGTGTCGGCTTCTCGGACGGGGGTTACTACACTTAGGCGGTTTTGCATGTACGGGGGGAACTCCCTCGGAGGTGAGCCGGAGAGAAACTTGGGATCATAAGTGATGATACTTGTTTCCACATGTACCTATGACCTAACCAAGCTCAAATGGAGGCATATGCCCACCGGAGGACCCCGATGGGATGCGATCAAAGGGGTAGACCGCGCGGTCAACAGAACTAGGGTTTCATCGGAAATCGAGCATCCGATCAAGGGAATGGCCCCAAAACTTGTGTGTGTCCACATGGAATGCACAAAAGTGATTTGAGATGGTTTTATATCCAAGGCTACCCCCGGGTGTGTCCGGCTTCTCGGACGGGGGTTACTACACTTAGGCGGATTCGCATGTACGGGGGGAACTCCCTCGGAGTTGAACCGGAGAGAAACTTGGGATCATATGTGATGATCCTTGTTTCCACATGTACCTATGACCTAAACAAGCTCAAATGGAGGCATATGCCCACCGGGGACCCCGATGGGATGCGATCAAAGGGGTAGACCGCGCGGTCATCGGAACTAGGGTTTCGTCGGAAATCGAGCATCGGATGTAGGGAATGGCCCCAAAACTTGTGTGTGTCCACATGGAATGCACAAAAGTGATTTGAGATGGTTTTATATCCAAGGCTACCCCCCAGGTGTGTCGGCTTCTCGGACGGGGGTTACTACACTTAGGCGGATTCGCATGTACGGGGGGAACTCCCTCGGAGTTGAACCGGAGAGAAACTTGAGATCATATGTGATGATCCTTGTTTCCAAATGTACCTATGACCTAACCAAGCTCAAATGGAGGCATATGCCCACCGGGGGACCCCGATGGGATGCGATTAAAGGGGTAGACCGCGCGGTCAACGAGAACTAGGGTTTCGTCGGAAATCGAGCATCGAGATGTAGAGAATGGCCCCAAAACTTGTGTGTGTCCACATGGAATGCACAAAAGTGATTTGAGATGGTTCTATATCCAAGGCTACCCCCAGGTGTGTCCGGCTTCTCGGACGGGGGTTCCTACACTTAGGCGGATTCGCATGTATAGGGGGAACTCCCTCGGAGTTGAGCCGGAGAGAAACTTGGGATCATATGTGATGATCCTTGTTTCCACATGTACCTATGACCTAACCAAGCTCAAATGGAGGCATATGCCCACGGGGGACCCCGATGGGATGCAGTCAAAGGGGTAGACCGCGCGGTCATCAGAACTAGGGTTTCATCGGAAATCGAGCATCCGATCAAGGGAATGGCCCCAAAACTTGTGTGTGTCCACATGGAATGCACAAAAGTGATTTGAGATGGTTCTATATCCAAGGCTACCCCCCCAGGTGTGTCCGGCTTCTCGGACAGGGGGTTACTACACTTAGGCAGATTTTGCATGTACAGGGGGGAACTCCCTCGGAGGTGAACCGGAGAGAAACTTGGGATCATAAGTGATGATCCTTGTTTCCACATGTACCTATGACCTAACCAAGCTCAAATGGAGGCATATGCCCACCGGGGGACCCCGATGGGATGCGATCAAAGGGGTAGACCGCGCGGTCAACAGAACTAGGGTTTCATCGGAAATCGAGCATCCGATCAAGGGAATGGCCCCAAAACTTGTGTGTGTCCACATGGAATGCACAAAAGTGATTTGAGATGGTTTTATATCCAAGGCTACCCCCCAGGTGTGTCCGGCTTCTCGGACAGGGGTTACTACACTTAGGCGGATTCGCATGTACGGGGGGAACTCCTCGGAGTTGAACCGGAGAGAAACTTGGGATCATATGTGATGATCCTTGTTTCCACATGTACCTATGACCTAAACAAGCTCAAATGGAGGCATATGCCCACCGGGGACCCCGATGGGATGCGATCAAAGGGGTAGACCGCGCGGTCATCGGAACTAGGGTTTCGTCGGAAATCGAGCATCGGATGTAGGGAATGGCCCCAAAACTTGTGTGTGTCCACATGGAATGCACAAAAGTGATTTGAGATGGTTTTATATCCAAGGCTACCCCCGAGTGTGTCCGGCTTCTCGGACGGGGGTTACTACACTTAGGCGGATTCGCATGTACGGGGGGAACTCCCTCGGAGTTGAACCGGAGAGAAACTTGAGATCATATGTGATGATCCTTGTTTCCAAATGTACCTATGACCTAACCAAGCTCAAATGGAGGCATATGCCCACCGAGGGACCCCGATGGGATGCGATTAAAGGGGTAGACCGCGCGGTCAACGAGAACTAGGGTTTCGTCGGAAATCGAGCATCGGATGTAGAGAATGGCCCCAAAACTTGTGTGTGTCCACATGGAATGCACAAAAGTGATTTGAGATGGTTCTATATCCAAGGCTACCCCCAGGTGTGTCCGGCTTCTCGGACGGGGGTTCCTACACTTAGGCGGTTGCATGTATAGGGGGAACTCCTCGGAGTTGAACCGGAGAGAAACTTGGGATCATATGTGATGATCCTTGTTTCCACATGTACCTATGACCTAACCAAGCTCAAATGGAGGCATATGCCCACCAGGGGACCCCGATGGGATGCGATCAAAGGGGTAGACCGCGCGGTCAACGAGACTAGGGTTTCATCGGAAATCGAGCATCCGATCAAGGGAATGGCCCCAAAACTTGTGTGTGTCCACATGGAATGCACAAAAGTGATTTGAGATGGTTCTATATCCAAGGCTACCCCCAGGTGTGTCCGGCTTCTCGGACGAGGGGTTACTACACTTAGGCGGTTCGCATGTACGGGGGGAACTCCCTCGGAGTTGAGCCGGAGAGAAACTTGGGATCATATGTGATGATCCTTGTTTCCACATGTACCTATGACCTAACCAAGCTCAAATGGAGGCATATGCCCACGAGGGACCCCGATGGGATGCGATCAAAGGGGTAGACCGCGCGGTCAACGGAACTAGGGTTTCATCGGAAATCGAGCATCCGATCAAGGGAATGGCCCCAAAACTTGTGTGTGTCCACATGGAATGCACAAAAGTGATTTGAGATGGTTCTATATCCAAGGCTACCCCCAGGTGTGTCGGCTTCTCGGACGGGGGTTACTACACTTAGGCGGATTTTGCATGTACGGGGGGAACTCCCTCGGAGGTGAACCGGAGAGAAACTTGGGATCATATGTGATGATACTTGTTTCCACATGTACCTATGACCTAACCAAGCTCAAATGGAGGCATATGCCCACCGAGGGACCCCGATGGGATGCAGTCAAAGGGGTAGACCGCGCGGTCAACAGAACTAGGGTTTCGTCGGAAATCGAGCATCCGATCAAGGGAATGGCCCCAAAACTTGTGTGTGTCCACATGGAATGCACAAAAGTGATTTGAGATGGTTTTATATCCAAGGCTACCCCCCGGGTGTGTCCGGCTTCTCGGACGAGGGGTTACTACACTTAGGCGGTTACGCATGTATAGGGGGGAACTCCCTCGTACGTGAACCGGAGAGAAACTTGATATCATATGGGATGATCTTTGTTTCCACATGTACCTATGACCTAACCAAGCTCAAATGGAGGCATATGCCCACGGAGGACCCCGATGGGATGCGATCAAAGGGGTAGACCGCGCGGTCAACAGAACTAGGGTTTCATCGGAAATCGAGCATCCGATCAAGGGAATGGCCCCAAAACTTGTGTGTGTCCACATGGAATGCACAAAAGTGATTTGAGATGGTTCTATATCCAAGGCTACCCCCAGGTGTGTCGGCTTCTCGGACGGGGGTTACTACACTTAGGCGGTCTGCATGTACGGGGGAACTCCCTCGGAGTTGAGCCGGAGAGAAACTTGGGATCATATGTGATGATCCTTGTTTCCACATGTACCTATGACCTAACCAAGCTCAAATGGAGGCATATGCCCACCGGGGGACCCCGATGGGATGCGATCAAAGGGGTAGACCGCGCGGTCAACAGAACTAGGGTTTCATCGGAAATCGAGCATCCGATCAAGGGAATGGCCCCAAAACTTGTGTGTGTCCACATGGAATGCACAAAAGTGATTTGAGATGGTTCTATATCCAAGGCTACCCCCCAGGTGTGTCCGGCTTCTCGGACGGGGGTTACTACACTTAGGCGAGATTTTGCATGTACGGGGGGAACTCCCTCGGAGGTGAGCCGGAGAGAAACTTGGGATCATATGTGATGATACTTGTTTCCACATGTACCTATGACCTAACCAAGCTCAAATGGAGGCATATGCCCACCGGGGACCCCGATGGGATGCGATCAAAGGGGTAGACCGCGCGGTCAACAGAACTAGGGTTTCATCGGAAATCGAGCATCCGATCAAGGGAATGGCCCCAAAACTTGTGTGTGTCCACATGGAATGCACAAAAGTGATTTGAGATGGTTTTATATCCAAGGCTACCCCCAGGTGTGTCCGGCTTCTCGGACGGGGGTTACTACACTTAGGCGGTTCGCATGTATAGGGGGAACTCCCTCGTACGTGAGCCGGAGAGAAACTTGATATCATATGGGATGATCTTTGTTTCCACATGTACCTATGACCTAACCAAGCTCAAATGGAGGCATATGCCCACGGGGGACCCCCGATGGGATGCAGTCAAAGGGGTAGACCGCCGATGAAAGGGGTAGATCTGCGGGGCTCCCAGATTAGGGTTTCGTCTACCGGAGGGAATATTTATGTAAGATAGGGTAATTATTGATACTACATGTTCGAATGACCTAACACAACACAAATTAAGAGAAAAGTACATGGGTCAAGCTGTTATGAGAGGCCGGTCAAAGGGGTAGATCGCGGGGCTCCGGATTAGGGTTTCGTCTACTGGAGGGAATATTGAAGTAAGAAAGGGTAATTATTGATACTACATGTTCCGATGACCTAACACAACACAAAGGAAGAGAAAAGTCCATGGGTCAGCTGTCATCGGAGGTCGGTCAAAGGGGTAGATCTGCGGGGCTACCGGATTAGGGTTTCGTCTACGGGAGAAAATATTAAGTTAAGATGGTAATTTTTTTATACGCATAGCTTGGGAATGTAGAAGATTGAAACAACTAAGCATGGACCTATATTAATATATTTTATAAATATAATTGACATTAACAAAATTTAAAACAGAAAATAAATTGAAAAAATAAAAAAATGGGGCTATGCCGAGGGCTGCCCTCGGCGTATAACCGGCCCTCGGCATATAGGATAGGGTATGACTTGAGCGGGTCGAGCCAGACCCGCTCGAGCCACCCACCCGCCCGCGCCTCCACTTCCCCCGCCCGCGCCTCCCACTGCCTCCACTTCCCCCTCACGCCGCCGCCCACTGCCTCCACGCCGCCACCCGCGCCTCCCCCTTCTGCCGCTCGCCGCCGGGCCCTGCCGCGCGCCGCCGGCCCCTCCTGCGCGCGCCGCCGGCCCCTGCCGCACCGCCGCCGCCGCCGCTGCCTCCACGCAGCCACCCGCGCCTCCCCCTTCGCCGCGCGTCGCCGGCCCCGGCTCGCGCCGCCGGCCCACCGCTCACGCCGCCGGCCCTGCGCCGCCCGCCGCCCCCTCGCGCCGCCGCCGCCCCCGTCGTCCCCGCCGCCCCTACCTCCCTGACGCCGCCCCCTGCCTCCATTTAGGGTATGTGTATTTGCATTTTTTTCATTTTTTGTAACTTTTATTTCTTGTATTGTATGCTACTTAGAAATACAAATAGGAAATGTTTGTGAAATGTGAAAATACAAAATGTTTGTAGAATGTGAAAATAGAAAATGTTTGTGAAATGTCAAATGTTTGTGAAATTTGAAAATAGATGTGAAATGTGAAAATGGAAAATGTGAAATAGAAATACAAATAGAAAATGTGAAATGTGAAATAATTTGTTTTTTTATTGAATGCAAATAGGTGCCGTCGTGACCGCCGACCTCGTGACCAGGCCCGTCGTGACCGCCCCGTCGTGACCTCCTTGTCGCCGTGTCGCGTGATTCTCTCCGTCCGCCGAGGGTGAGCTAAAACATCGCCTCCCCTTCTCCGCATTTTCTTATGTCACTAGATTCATTTTCCAAGTCCGAGTTGCGTAACCTAGGTGTCACTTCCCGTCCGCGAGCGTTACGCGGATAAATATGCATTAGTGGTCCGCATATTTTGAACCGTAACGCTTGCGGCATTTACGGGACAGTCGGCGGATGCGTAGTTGTCTACGTTTTCCATGTTCTACTCCGGTCCGAGTCGGGATTTCGGCGGCGCCTCCCCGTTGTTCTCCGGATGCACATCCTCTCGGCTTTTGCCGAGACGTGTATCGGGAGAGCAGCGGGAGGTCTTGCCGAAATTCTGACTTGGACCGGGGTAAGCATGGAGAACGTAGCCAACTACGGATCCGGCGGCTGCTAGGAGCCCACCTAGTAGAGATGTAGGTTGATGCATGCGGTTCGCCCGGTAAAATAAATAAAAATATGATGCATTTAATTTCCTATTTGATATAAATGCTATGTACGTAGTTTGGCTCCCAATAAAGCGAGAGGATGGCTGATAATGGATGGATGTACAATGAGCGTGTTAGTGCGGCGAGAAAACGAGATGAGTGGACAAGGAAGACCCATTTTCTAGTGAATGAGTTAGCGCGTGGTACAAAGGGGCTGGTTCGGGCACTTTGCCCCTGTGTTCGCTGCGTGAAGCGTCAACGTCGTGGGAAGGATGAAATGTATAGACACCTTACGCAATATGGGTATATGCATGGGTACGTCACGGAAATCGACTTTGATGAGCGCGAACGTGACGGAGGTGAGGTGATGCGGCAGCGGCTCAATGGCAATGCGTACGATGGAGTTAGAGACTTTCTAGATGATCTCGTCCATGCCGATGTCCCGGATTCGCCGCGGAACCGGAGCGCCGCCGAGCCGGAGCGCCGCGAGCCGGAGGAACCAGAGCCAACCGCGAAGGCCTTCTATGATATGATTGCCGCGGCTAAGAGGCCTCTGTACGAGGGCGCCGCGATTTCTCGGCTCGATGCCATCTCCCAATGTCTAGCCGACAAGACCCGGTACAACACCACCCGTGAGGGCTTTGAAGCAAGTCTGAAAACAAGCTGGTAACATGTTGCCCAAAGATCATTGTACGCCTCAAAGCACTGCACGCGACGAGGAGAATTATGAAGGACCTCAACATGGATTATCAAAGGATAGGTTGTTGTCCGAAAGGCTGCGTTCTATTTTGGAGACGGTATGCGGAGGACAAATGCTTGTCCCATACGTAAGCGATCTAGGTATGAAGAGGTAACGGGAAAGGATGGTCGGGTGAGGCGGTCAAGCACCGCAAAGTCGATTCTTCGATATCTCCCATTCATAAAAAGAATCCAGCGGCTTTACATGCACGAGGAGACAGCCAAACGGATGACGTGGCACAAGTATGGGAAGAGATTCGTGGACGAAAACAACAAGTTGAAGATGGGACATCCATCCGATGGTACGGCATGGAAGAACTTCGATACAAAACACCGCCTTAAGGCAGCCGAGGCTCGGAATGTCGGAATTGCGATAGCAACGGATGGCTTCAATCCATATGGTATGTCCACTGCCAATTACGGTTGCTGGCCCGTGTTTGTTATTCCGCTCAATCTCCCTCCCGGAGTCCTAATGACGAGGAAGACCATGTTTACGTCGCTGATCATTCCAGGCCCTCATTACCGGGGAAGAATTTGAGTGTCTACATGCAGCCGATTGTGGAAGATTTGAACCACTCTTGGCACCACGGGACATTGACGTACGGCCAGAGCATCGAAGACAAACTTCGCATGAGAGTTTGGTTGCGGTATACCATGCATGACATGCCGGGTACGCCCTAACATGTGGATGGTGTACGAGCTGGTAAGTGGCCATGCCCGAGTGTGCGGGCATCGGCTTGAGTTCCTTTGGCTACGAAGGGTCGCAAGTATGTTGCGTTTGACACGAATCGACGAGTTCCTCAAAAGGAGGCATCCGTTTAGAGAAGACAAAAAGAACTTCAAGAAGGGCAAAGTTGTGCATGAAAAAAAGATGTGCCGAAGTTTGATGGTACACTTGTTGAAGCCGAGCTACGTGCTCTCGTGCGGCAGCGACGCCAGCTGGCCATCAATTTGAGGGATATGGTGTAACGCACAAGCTTGGACTCACGAGGCGGCTTTAACGAAGCTCGAGTATTACAAGGACCTCGAACTTCCGCATAACATCGATGTGATGCACACTTGTAAAGAATGTCGCGGAGTCCAGTCTTTCACACATGCACGAACATTCCCGGGAAGTCAAAGGATAATGTCAAGGCTAGAGTCGATATTGAGATCCTCTGTGATAGGGAAAAATTACACATGAAGCGTCCTATTGGCCGTCAAAAGAATTGGTTCAAGCCGCATGCCAACTTCTGCCTTGATTCCATCCAAAAGAAGGAGGCATTCGCGTGGCTCAAATACGTCGTGATGTTCCCGGATGGTTATTGCTCGAATATGAGTAAGGGAGTTAATCTTTCGACGGGAAAAGTCACCGGGCTCAAGAGTCACGACTATCATATATGGATTCAGCGGCTCATGCCGGTGATGCTTCGAGGGTATATCCCGAGAAAGTCGGCGAGTGCTTGCGCGGTTGAGCCATTTCTTCCGCACGCTACTGTGCTAAGCGGATATGTCCCGAGGTTATTGCAAAGCTACAACATACGGTGCCGGAGTTGCTATGCAATTTGGAGATGATATTTCCGCCGAGGCTTCTTTACTCCGATGGCACATCTCATTGTGCACCTCGCCAACGAGGCACTCTTGGGTGGTCGGTGCGGTTTCGTTGGCGGTTCTGTATTGAGAGAGAGTTTAAGTATATTCGAAAGATAGCTGGAAACAAGGCCAAGATTGAAGCATGCATAGGCTGAGGCAATATGCCTTCGGGAGATGGCAGATGCCGCGACAACGTACTATCCCGATGATGTTCCCACTCAGCATAACCCGGTCACTCGTTACAATGTCGACGTGCCCGAGAATGACCCCAAGCTAAAACTATTCCAATTCCCCGGTGGCAAGGCTGGTAAAGGAACAAAATATAAATTGGAGAACGAAGAGAAGGATTGTATAATGCTATATGTGCTTATGAACATGGAGGAAGTGATCCCATTCGTAAGGTAAAATGGTGAACAAATTACTTTGCGGCTAGTAACCTCGTCTCGGTCTAATGCTTATTTTCTCCTTTTAGCGAATTCACGGATGAAATGTGGCCGTATGATGAATTGCCCGATACCTCGGAGATGGACACTCTGCTGAAAGACGGTGCTCCCGGAATTAATAAAAACTTTGTGACATGGTTCATGGAAAAAGTAATTTCTAACCTTTCCTCTTACATTGCAACACGTGACTTGTCCCTCTTATTACACGTAACTAATGCACACAACAAATTTGAAATGTTCTTGTAGGGCCGTGAGAGAAACGTTGATATGATAGATGAGTTGAAATGTGTTTCCCAAGGTTGTAGCCGTGAGGTGACCAAGTATGAGAAGTATGATGTGAATGGGTTTCGCTTCCACACAGAGACGCACCAGAAGGGCCGGGCGAATCCCAAAACGATAAATACTGGGGTCTTCACCAAAGGAGCCAACAAGTTTGATTACTACGGAAGGTTACAAAGTGTATACGAGTTGACATTCAATCGTACGAACGTGCAACTCAATATCGTCGTGTTCAAGTGTCATTGGTTCGACCCAATAGGTGGACGAGAGAAGTGATAAGTCCATTGGGTTAGTTGAAGTTAAGCCTTCAACCACCTATAGCGGAGCCGATGTCTTTATTGTGGCTCACCAAGCCAAGCAAGTTTATTATTTGCCCTACCCATGCCGGAAAGCGGAACTCAAGGGTTGGGAAGTCGTCTTCCGGGTATCGCCACATGGTAACCTACCGATTCCCTCTGAGGATGATTACAACAACATTGACCCCGTGACATACGAGGGGATTTTCTATCAAGAGGAACAGGACTTCGGGGAATATATTTTAGAACCGTTTGTTCAAGAGGACCTCGGGAACGATGCGAGAAACTCGTGGTGAGTCGGTGGTGGATCTAAAGGACATATCTATGCTCGAGAAGTTACTTGAGGCGAATGACAATTATGATGAGCCTCCACCCGTCGACCCTTCAACTTTGTACTCACAAGATAGTGATAGTGATAGTGGGCCGAGAGAAAGAGAAAGAGAAAGAGAAAGAGATGGAGTATGAGAGTGAGCGTGAGAGCGATGATGGCTGGTGAGGGTCTTTTATTCTTAGTATTTATTTGTCAACATGCTTCTTAATTGCATTGTGCCTTTTATTCTTAGTATCTTCATTTTATTATGTCAACATGCTTCTTAATTGCATTGTGCCTTTTATTCTTAGTATCTTCATTTTATTATGTCAACATGCTTCTTAATTGCATTGTGCCTTTTATTCTTAGTATCTTCATTTTATTATGTCAACATGCTTCTTAATTGCATTGTGCCTTTTATTCTTAGTATCTTCATATAATATGTCTTTGTGCTTAAGCTGTTTTATTCTTCTCAATGCGGGTGGTGGACAATATGAGCAGCGGCAAGGCGAGACTCCGAGAGCTTGCTTAAGACGGCTGGCGCAGGTGAAGAGGAATATTCCTAGACCCACTAGACGGAGTGATCGAGCCCCGGTGCTCAATCCGCGTTACGCCGATGGTGCCGATGGAGGACGAGGACGAGGAGGACGAGGTGGAGGTCGAGGACGAGGACGAGGAGGACGAGGTGGAGGACGAGGTGGCGGCGGGGTACACATGGACTTTGACGAGCCACCCTCCGCTTACGGTGACGTGGCTCCTGAGTTGTACCTAGAGGGTCCGTCTAGTGGGGAGGTGGAGATGGAGACGGAGTCTACACACGAGTCGGACTCTAGGGCTGAGTTGGAGGTGATGGAGGATGGGGGTGCGCCGAAGCCCTTGAAGCTTCGTGGAGAAGCTAGAGTCCCCGATGCGAGGAAGGAGCCGAAGACCCATGATGACAAGGCCCTTATCATTCCTTCGAGCGATGAGTAAGTGTACTACTTCAGAAATTTCGAACATGTATTTTCATCTTGGGCATAATAAACAATTTGGCATGTGTACTAATGTGTGATTTATTTGCGACAGTATTGGACATGGGATGCCAAGCCCCCCGCATGCCTAACGGCTTGCTTGGGGCTCGATTAGAAGTTCCGGCCCGGCGAGATACACTCCCCTTAGCACGGTCCCCGGTGGCCCGACGAAGCTAGCCACTACTTGGGCGGACTATGAGGATGCCCCTGCCGTAGGCTTCGCGACAGTTGCTGAGGTTGTGACCACCAAGTTCGGGTAAGGCATATATTTCTCGAGCACCGTTCATAGTTGATGACCCTAATGTGCTAACTCATGACTTTCACAACTGATTTATGCATGATTGAAGTGCTTCTATCGTGTGGACCCGGAGCATGACACGCGGGCGCGTCTCACTTTGCGTGGCGCTTGCGAGAGGTTGACACCGCGGCGGTGGTACAACCAAAAGTTCACCGGCGCTAGTGCCTTACGGGCTAACAAGGGTAAGAGGGTCAAGAAGGAGTACTATGTTGGTAACGAGCCTACGGAGGAATGGGCAATGACCATTGAGGAGTACATGTCGGTGAGTAAAATGTCAATGAGATTCTACATTGCTTGCTAAGTTTTCATTGAATTATCTTGAGCTGAGTATTGCGTTTTCAGGTTTGTCCGGAGTGGGCCGAGCAGCATAGGGAGGCATGGGAGGAGCTGATTAGGGCGAGGTGGCTCGAGGCGGGACGAGGAGTTTGCAGCCGTGTCGAGGCGTAACATGGAGAACCGAGGCACCGGTGGCACACACTTGCGCGGGAAACCGCGACTACACCCGCTTCAAGGGGAAAAAGGTATGTATATACATGGAACGACCTTCATTCATTTCCCGCCATGTCTCATTTGTGGTACGCTTAACTTTTCTTTTCGCGATGCAGGTGGCCGAGGCACCACCTGGGGTGGTGCTTCATGATGCCCGGATATATGACATGATGCGGACGAAGCAGAAGCCCAATCCCGCATTGCCTCGGCCACGGTACTACGGCAATGCCAAGGCCGCCAAGGAGGACTACTGCGACATGGTCAAGTCTCGTCACCCCGAGGTGGATGACCCCTTGAGCATTCCGGTCGACGAGGAGTCGTTGGTCCTGTCGGGGCACGGGCGTCCGCATGGCCGTTTCCCTTGGATGAATAAGGTGGTCAAGCCTACCCACTCCACGAGCTACACGCGCCTCAAGCATACCCTCACCGCCGACAGCCCCCGGCCTCGTCCACGGCCTGCTCGTCCACCCGCCTACGATGTAAGTTTCCTCATTTTCATCCTCTTTCCGGTTTTCCTTCCTACATGGCTAAGTGTTTACGAGATTCATTGTTTCTGAAATTGTAGCCTGAGTTCGAGGCGGCCTTCGAAGCCTGCAATGAAGCGTATCAGCGAGGCCGCTGCCCAGTGGAATAGGCAGAATACGGCCTACATGGCGTATATAGGAGTAAGTCTGAATCTTTCTTCACGCAAGTAGATGACAAGTCTCAGTTTGATGCTTTATTTCTGCAAAGCCTAACTTGTAACCTATCTTGCAGGAAATGATGATTTCTATGTCTCGCGGTACACCGCCACCGGCTCCGGTTACCGTGGCGGGGGACATGCCTATCATGCCATCGAGGGCAGCTTTCGCTGCGACTTACTACGGATCCACACCGGAGGTAAGTTCTTTGCCAAACCGGTAGTTACCACTTTCCTTTGCCTCGCAAGTTGCTAACATGTAGGGAACACGTAGGGAACGGGATGGTCCGGGAACCGAGGCATCGCCGGGTGGGCGCGAGGTCACACCGGTTCATGAAGGTGGTCGGTCTCTGGGCGTTCTGCTGGTGTCTCTCCGTCGACTACTCCCGGGACTACTCCCGGTGCCTCTCCGTCGACTTCTCCCGGGCGTGCTACCGGTCCTTCTCCGGGTGGTTCTTCTGCAGCTTCTACGGAGCGAAACCCCGGGCTGCTCGTTTCGCCAAGGATGTGGGTGGACACACCCCGCCCGGGTCCTTCCTCCGCTAGTCAGCACCGGGCTTCTTGCTTGCCATCATTTGCTACCTACTACTGTGTATTGGATGACATGGCACTCTCCTCTTGTATGCTACTACATGCACCATGTATGCTACTATGTGGATTTCATGCTATTTATGTGAATTATGGTGATTTTGGATGAATTATGGTGATTTTGGATGAATTTGGATGTATTTGTATGCTACTATGTGGATTTCATGCTATTTACGTGAATTATGACGAATTTGGTCGATTATATGATATTTATGTGAATTTGGTGGATTATATGAACTGGAGCTGGAACTGGATTGCACTGGAACTGGAACTGGAAAACAAAAAAAAAAATGGCAGGCCCTATGCCGAGGGTAAGGCCGTCGGCATAGACCCTGACATAGGACCATATGGTCAGGTCTATGCCGAGGGGGTTGCCCTCGGCGTAGCCCGACGCGCCCAGGCTCTGCCGCGTGTCCACGGCCTGGCTGCATGGATCAAGTATATGCCGAGGGGGTTGCCCTCGGCGTAGAGGCACAGCTGGCGGCGCCACGACGCGCCACGTCGCCCACCCGGCGCGCAGATGGCTGGGCTATGCCGAGGGATTACCGTCGGCGTCGACGGAGCACCGTTAACGGAGACGGCCGGCCGTGGCCAAACGCCGAGGGCAGCTACGCCGAGGGGAAGTCGCACCGTCGGTATAGCCGGCATACGCCGACGGCCGGCCCTACGCCGACGGCACGATGACGGGTGCCGAGGGACCTGGACGCCGAGGGGCTATGCCGAGGGCTGCCGTCGGCGTAGCCTACGCCGAGGGCCAGGCGTGGCTACGCCGAGGGCAGCCGGCCGTCGGCGTCTACGTCGATTCCTGTAGTGGGCCTAGAGGCATCCGTCGGGCTCCGCGCCCCGGTGGGCTTCGCCGCCATCAGGTTGTTGCTGCGCTCAAGGTACCTTTGCGACCTCGCTTTCACTAGGGTTCTGCTTGCGGGGGTATGGATAGGGATAACGTCTGGCCCGTTTCAGATCCCAACTGTCCTTACTAATTTTTTTTCGAAACCATTGGCGATTCTTGCGATAGTACTGCAATCAGGCAGTCAGAATGCTGGAATCTAGATATGCATACATGTGTATCGGCAGAAACCATCAAGATGTCTTATCAATTCTATCCGTTTATTATCAGAAAAAAATGTTGACATATACCTACTCTTTTAACTACACTTACTGAAATCGAGCCAAATCAATTCTGGTGACAACAAGGTCATGTTTGGCATGTGCTATTGTGCTGATAATTAAATCTTTAAGTTGTAATAAACTTCCCCCTTGATGTTCAAGGTCAATGCAGAGGGTGTATGGATGTTATAATATGTTGGACGTGTGCAATTTCTAATGAAGTATTAATTAGAAAGTCCATTTATAGAACTGAAACACTTGGACTTGCAGCGGCCCGCTTGCTTGCATGTGGAGATGGATGTTTTGCATTTAATAGTACCAGGGCGCTTGAAATTCACCCCTGATGGCGGTTGTGTCACCAACAGCATGGTAAAGCTATGTGTGATACGCTAAGATCCTCAATGAGTGTGAAGAAGAAAATGTCCATAGTCCATACCTTTGTACTAGTCTTTGTAGTGGAACTGAAAAAGTCTCACCTAAGTTGTCTAATCGGCAAGTAAAAAATGAAGCAAAATGAATAGATTTAAGAGGTTACTGGCTAAGACGAAATTGTTGAACTTCAAAGCTTCAGTATACACCTTAAAAAAGAGCTTCAGTACAAAGAAGGCATAGAAGGGTCTGGTATTATTTTGAAAACGACAGAGAAATCTGTTTGAGAAGCGACCCAGTAGCCAGGGGTTTGCACCCGTAGACCGTTGATATATTTTTGGCTCATTAAGACTTGTTAGGAACCTGGTACCATTTTTCAACCCATATTGGAGGGGATTTATTCCCTTCTTACTTTTTTTTTGTCTCAGAGGCACATGATTACCAATATGTACCTAGAAATCTATGTTGAAAAACAAGGAAGCAGTGAACTATGTTATGTCGGTATGTCATATAATGACTGGAATATACTTCTTATGTTTATCTTGGAGATCTATCAAGCTTATCACCTAGTTGGTTTATTCATTGCTTTGCTGTCGCAATACTTAACTAGTGCAATAGAACTCATTGGATCAACTGAGTTTCAAAAGCCGCACGTTTCCTTCTATTTCTTACAGTGGGAGAGGGTAAGGCATGTGCTTTCTTTTGACTCTTAAAGCTCTGCTGCCCTGGATTTTTTTCTATCATTTCCACGTCTTTTTGGTAACTGCTTCTTTTGCCTTGTTTATTCAATCTGCTGGCAACTAGTCCATGGAAAACTGCAAAAATATCTTGCGGTCACGAGATGACTTTTCTAGCTTCCTCCTTAACCCCCAGGAGCCAACGTAGGTCATATTGGAATGATGGTTCTAAAGCTTTGTACTTATTTCTGAACCGGAGGGAGTACGCCAGATGCTGCTTCAGACTTGATTATTTGTGGAAAGCTGTGCACTTGTGTACTCTTATTACATGAACACAAACTTATGAAGAACGAGTACAGCCGCTGATTTAGTATTACGATGTTCAAAAATTGTTTCAGACAGGTCACATTGAGTTATCTCAGAGCCATAGCCCATATGCCTACCAATATTTACCTAGAAATCAAAGTCGAATAATAAGGAACTAATGAATCATGTTGTGTCGACATAGATGTCCTATATACTTCTTAGGCTGACCTGGAGAGTTATCAAGATCATCACACCTAGTCGGTTTATTCATTTTTTTCACCTATATTCTTCTTCGTTGACTTAGGCAATATAACTCGTTTGATCCACTGAATCTAGGTGATTTCGCTCTTTGGATGGCGGCTAAGACACCAGTAGTTCGAAGAGAGTAGTAGTTCGTTTGTATTCTGGCTTGTATATGTCGTTTTCTCAATCTTAACAAAATTCTTGCAAAAGAAAAATTAGGGTGGGAGAGGGGAAGGCATGTGCAATCATTTTTGTTTTTAAAGATCTACCGTCCTTGATGAGCTTTCCAAGTCTTTTTGGTAGCTGCTTCTTTTTCCATTGTCTATTCAAATCTAACGGCAACTAGTCGTCTGTGTAGAACTGTAGTCTATATGGTGGTCAAGAGATGACTTGTCTCCCTTCCTCCTTAATTCTCAGGAGCCTACGTACTTAGACCATTTCAGAATTAATGCTGCTTCTAAAGCTATATACTCATTTGTGAACCCGGGGATGTTAGGTCATACACGCTGCTTTTTATATTTATCCAAAGCTTTGGACTCGTGTAATTCTATAATTCTATTGCGATTGAACACACATTTGCGGTGAACGAGTCACCGTTGATTCAGTATTAGGGTGTTCTTAAAAGAAATGTTTCAGACAAGTGAGATTGAATTGTCCCACCACTTACGGAGAGTGAATATGCCCGCTGATCCATTATTACTATGTTATTTTTTGTTGTTGTTGTTGTAGACAAGTCACATTCAAATTTCTCCTTATGTTCATATATGTTGATCTACAGTCGCATGTTGACTGACAAAAGAGGTAGCTGTGACGAAATCATAAGGTAGAGAATGAACTGTAAAACGTGAGGACCCTGTCTGTCCAGCCTACTATTCTCGCTAAGCAGCAACCATGCATATACATATAAATTTGTTTGTCTATGTTGCCATGTTGGACTCCAGTTGCGTGGAAATGTGGGAGCCAAAAGAGAATCTTCCCGGCTGCTGCCATGCATCCATCAGACTAAACTAGCTAGGGTTAGTACTAAGATCGACTTGATATTTCTACATCCACACTCTCTGCATTGTACTATCGTTAGGGTTCTCTAATGGGGTTTTGTTTGTACCCAGGTAACAAAACTGGCACTGATGCGTTGCTTTCTCTTAACACAGCGCTGAGAACGCTTAGAAGGGTTCCAAGGTAAAGTAGCCAAACCGAAAGGAAAGAGAAATTTAAGCACTGGTGCGATGTCGTTACTTTCCTTTCACGAAAGGTGATTAGCTTCCACTACTTGCAGTTAATTACTCTCCAGTCTCTGCACTCTCTGGCAAGTCAAGCCAGCCGATATGGACAGGTCAATGTTCCTATCCTGCATACGTATATACTAGCATGGAAGTATTGTGATGACTAGTCTTGGTCCAGCCTACATGTCCCCCTCCCTTCTGCACGTGCTCTTCCTAGAGAGTGTTAATTTGAGTAGATAGAAGCGTATTTTTCCGCATAGATGAGGCGTGCACTTCCTTTCCTCTCAAAGAATAGACAACAGCATGCACTTTCTCTGATGGTTCTGCTGTCATTGTCAATGTTGGCCCTTGCGGTCGGTTGTTTCAGGCTGGCTGAGCGAAGACGTTCTCACTGGTCAGTGAGAGGGAGGTGAGATGGATCAGTCTTAAGAATGATTACTGATTCCCGTCTCAAAAAAGAAAAGAATAGAATGATTTCTGATTCAGCTTCCACGGGAAAGAGGGTTTAAGGTAGGTTCCTTTTCTTTTTATTGTTTTGAGGGAGTTAAGGTTCATTTTCTCCGGTTTGCTCAGTCGTAGTTGGGACTCGAGGGAAGTTTGGGGAAGTTGATTATTGGGGAAGTTGAAGTAAAGCAAGTCAAGTGCACGCCCCTGTGTATATACGTTAAGATAAAGGTCTATCGCGTAGATTTCAATCTTAACTACAAAGGCAAGTAACTTTGTCCACTGGTTTTCCAGGTAAGAAGATTGAGCAAATATTAGAAAACCGCAGCAACTGGTTCAGTAGTTTTAAAGAACCGTAACTTCTGAAAAAAAATATTGTTTTATTAAACAACAGCTTTCCTTTCAGGAAAAAAACAACAACTTAACCACAACAAGCGGATGATGTGTGGGCTTGAGTGTTTCGGTACCAGGAACCAGCGAAGTGATCAAACTCAAATGATGGATCCAGCTATCCATTGTTTACTACTGTCTGAAGTTTCTGAAAATCAAAATTACCCACCGGTATATGCAAGATAATTCTACATATGTATTCTGAAGTTTCTGAAGTGTGCATATGCAAGATAATTCTACATATGTACTCAATCAAATGATGGATCCAGCATATGCCAGATAATTCTACACATGTATTCTGAAGTTTCTGAAGTGTGCATATGCAAGATAATTCTACATATGTATTTAATCAAATGATGGTTTTGCTTGGAAATCTTAATATGGTTGGATGGAAAAACTAGTGAGAACTGAACACGGAAAATGTTGAATAACAACTCGGACTACACAACAAAATTCTATTCCTTTATCTTGTTTTTCTAAAGATGGAGCATCCATCCATGCTTGAATTTTCTCCTAGTGTTTCTCGTTCCTGCACAAGTACACAGGTGCTTATGTCACCCTGAATATAATACCATTTTGCAGAATGATGTGTCTTGCTCATGTTCTTGCACACTAATTCCATTTTACTTGTTGTACGCACTGCGCTTGCAGTAACGTGCGCTAAGGCAACATTTGACACTCCCATTTAGCAGGTTTGTTATGATTTTTCTTCAGATTTGGCCTAGTCATCACATTTTTTCTGTCAATTTCTCCCCCGATACAAAATGATAATAATTCTCAAACAACGAAAAACTTGGGGACCTGGCATAGAGTTGGTATCGTCGCCGATTCAAGCAGAGCAGCTTATTATATTACAGTGGTTTTTTACAATCTGGATTTGTTTCCTCTATGGTAAATATGCGGTTGCTCTCAAACAAGAAAAAAGAGAAAGACGACCACAATTGGTAAATAGTCAACATGAACACGTGTTACGCTCCCCCCTAACCAAATTAAAACGCCTATATAAAGCTGAGTTTGAATGTCTGATCAAGCTGACCGCTATGTTTCAATGAATCTGACCATTCCTCATCCTGTCAGATTCTCACATCCATTGAATACACGTGATATGGTAATGCAGTAGAAGGGGCCCCATCCTTTGACATACTCCAGATCGATATGCATGATGCAAAATTATCTTGCAAATGCACAATTTATTGTAAAGTAAAATGCACTAGAGGTCCTTTTTTGTGCTTCCATGTGTTAGTGCTGATTCTATAGAAATGCATACTTTTAGTCTCATGTCTCACTTAAGTGGTTAACTGGTGGTCCTTTTAAGTCGAGCTCGTTACATCGGCTAACATGGTCCCATGCCCGCTGCCACGTCGACAATAATATTTGCCAGAAATCTCACTAGCTCTAATTGCATTCTCACGTGATCCATGGCCCCAGTGACGGAGCACGCAGATGCGATGAAGATGGTTGAGGACGGATGGTCGCTCGGGGATGGCTTTGTATGTCTCGGGAGCACCTTGGGGTGGCCAGGAAGTAGAGGAAGGCGAACTTGGTCAAAGCTATGGAGGAGATCAAGGGCAACGGTGGCTCAGTGTCGGAGGCTGAGAAGATGGCAACATCAATGGTGATGAAGGACCCCGATCCCTCAAATCCTTTGGCAAGAGAGGTCAACACAACAAGGAAGGGCTATGGAGCCGATGCTGCTGGGCAAAGCAGCTGGGAGTTCCCAAAACGAAGTACAGGTTGGAGTGCCTCCATCGGTATTGAAGCTCTAGCCACATTCTCCAGCCCTTGCCGAAACCACTACTAGCAGCTTCACACCTGGCCATCGCCGCACCAAAGAAGAAAAGACATGGACCACAAATGAAAATGCAGTTAAAGACAGGAAATTTCTGCAAATATTCCCTTCATTTTTTTTTGAGCAAATAAAATATTCCCTTCATCTGTGTCGCACATGTGACGACCTCCCGATGTGGCAGTGGGCATGGGCCCATGTGGGCTGACCACTTGAATTACATATGGACCTAAAAGCATACATTTCTATATAACTGGGACTAACATGACATATACACAAAAGAATGAGGCTCGTTGGTGCATTTTACTCTTTATAGCATGATGATTTTCTAGAAGAATGCACGTCTCTAGACGTCCCTTGCTAAAATGTGGACTTAGCTGCTGCGATGTTGTACGTGTGCATTCCGGAGCCTTCTAGATTTCCGATCGGTGTCCGCAAAGAGTCCCGCAAACGACAGATTTAGATCAAATGAGGTTACAGATTGAAGCAGATTTTAAAAAGAGCTAGTGCAATCAGTTGTTCCGCAACCCGCCCATCTTGCAACCCTAGTTGAAGGGAATTAGAGTGATACCTGATCGTGCAGAAAACCCATATCACCTCAAATATTCAGTTTAAATCTCATGTGTACTCGCTTAGTTAAAACCACAATAAGAATTATGGAACGGAGGTACTAGTTCACTGGCGGATCTTAGTGGGGGCAAAATCGGGCCATGTCCCGCCCAATCCAGGTGACAAAAAAGTTGTATACCTATGCCTCTATGTGAAAATCCCACTAAAGCGATAACTCGGTCCAATACAAAGGGGAGAGGTTCATCTGTTTCCGACCCAGTCGTCGTTGTCGCATCATTTTCCTACTCGACTCATCACCAACGCGTCCATGGCGCTAGGCCACTATCTAGAGCAGCTGGCGACCTGCCTGAGTCGGTGACTGAACGGCGGAGGTAGCACGAGGACTATCTGAGAGACTCGATGGCATCCGTCCAGCAGCAAGTAGAGCGTGCGGGCGCCTGCCGCCTAGGCTCCATCCCCACATCTGCAATTCCTAGGTAGAAAACAGATGCAGGCCAGCAAACGACCAGAAAACTTGCAGCGGCGGCGATTCAGAGACCTAGTCACAAGCTCTCATGTCCTCTTATCATCTACCTTCGATTTTTCTGCTGCACCTCGGCAGCTGATCCAATTCTTCCTACGCGCACGGCAGAAGTGACACTTTCCCCAAATCACTTCACGACCATATCGTTGCAGTTTGATTGCAACTAAATTATTCGATAACTATTTGGTAGCATGAATAATTTTTCTATTGTTCTTTACAAATTGCAATGCAGGTACCATGGGCAAGGATAGTCAAAGAAAAAAATGATTTAGTTTTAGAGCAAATCTTTGTGCTGTAGTTTGGCCCGCCCAGGATTTTCTTTCAAGATCCGCCACTGTACCAGTTTATATCAAAGTAAGACGCATGTGAAAAAAATCACGTAGAGTGACGTGACTTAGCAAAAGCTAGGTAGAGGAAACAAAGCAATTACAATTGTCAATGGAATTGCGACACCACACTAGGTTTATAGATCTACTTATAGACATAACAAGCTAAGCTTCGACGAATTGCTATTGTCAGTTGTCAATGGAATGCATTCTTCGACGTTCGGGTAGCATGGTCAATGTGACGTCGACGATCTTTCAGCGAGTGTTCGTGGACCATTCCTCCTCGTCCTCGTGCATGTCTATCAGGTTGTCTTCTCTAATAAATTCCTTTGACCGATCACGATCACGATCATCCTGTCTGCGGCTGAATTCTCCAGCATGGAGTATTACTGTAATTGATATCTCCTCTTCCTCTTGTTGTTCTGACCACATCGCGTCGACCAGTGGGTGGATGCGGGATTCCCAGCTAGCGACGGTCTTTCAGCGAGCGAGCTATCACGATCGATGATGACGACGAGCTGATCGCGGTCATGCTCCACCGGCTCCATCACTCAGCGCCGCCGAGACCGGCCGGCACCGGAGTCGTCACGGCCTTCGTCACGGCTTCTCTGACGGCCTCCTCTTCCCACTTCGCTCCCGACTGCAACGAAATCAAACCAGGGGTTAATAGCTAATAAATTTGTCCAGGCCGCAGTAATAATTCAGTAGAGCTCCCTCAAAAAAAAATAAAAAAATCAGTAGAGCGTGGTGTCACGGGTTCTTAATTTAATTTTCATGGAAAAACCTGGCTAGTCAACGTTCGTGACGGAGCTACCAATGCGATCGATGTTGGTTTGTTGTTATTATATTCACTAAACTAAGGTTTCTGAGGTGTATGTTGATTATTATATTTATTTACTGCTAAGCAAAAAAACTTTACTACCTTGAGGTGCAATGTCAGGCTTGCTCCATGAGGCCCGTCGCCGGCTTGGTCGGTGCTCATCGAGAGCAGGCTGACGTCTTCCCCGATCTGATTTTTCAGGCACTGCAGCGTCCTGAGCACCACGTCCGTCGTGTTCCCGCGCGCCGGCCTCGCCGCTATCTTTACCGTGCAAACCTCCCCGTTCTGATCGCCCCCCGCGGCAGTTATCTGGATCTCGACCTTCTTGTCTTCCTCGGCGCCGACGCCGCTGGTGGGGCCCCGTGCCAGCAGCGCCTGGAGCGCCTGGTTCTTCTCCTCGAGCTCACAGACCTTGGACTTGAGCGAGGTCACGTACTCCCTCGCGATGATCAGTATCGATGTCTTGTCTTTCTTGGATCCCGGAGGGAGGACGGTTCTGAGGGCGTGGAAGCTGTCGTTAAGCTTCTCACGGCGCTTGCGTTCGGAGATCATGTGCTGCAGCTGGTTTCCCGACGCCTGCTGTTGCTGCTGCTGGTAGCAGTACTGCTCCTGCTGTTGTTGCTGCCTGTACCTCATGGCCGTGTGCATCTTGCCAACGACCGACATGGCCGTCTTGAACATCCTCTGCCCGCATGCCGGCTTCGTCAGTTTCCGCCGGGGGCCAAGGTGCCGCTCGTAGCGCCTGAACGCGCTCGCGCTCGTCGACATGACACCAGGCGCCATTTCTTCGGGCGTGTCGGTGAAGTCGTCGCAGAGGAAGGAGGAGACCTCGGGGAACTGTACGGTGGTTGACGGCGCCGCGAGGACGTGCGCCGCAGTGGAGCTGATCTCTGGGCTGCAGGAGAGCGAGGCGGAGTGGAGCGAGGAGGAAGCGGATGAAGAAGAGGGGAAGCTGGAGGCACCGGCGTCGTGGAGAGAATTTGGGAGGAAGTCGACGGAATGGATGGCGCCGCCGTACGCAGCTGGCTCGACGTCGTCCGCGCTCATGTGCATGCTGATCTGCAGGTTCACATACCAAAATTAGATACTCCGATTGCTGGCTGCATGCATGATCTGGTATTTGAATGAATCAGCTTGGACTCATTAATTCTTGCCTGGTTGAGGTGTTGCTGAATCTGCGCGTTGAGGAGCAGTTCATGCTGCTGCTCCTCGTCTTCCCTGCACAGAGACGCCGAAGGGAAGCGGCTGGCAGTGTAGCCACACATGAAACCGCCGTTGCCGCCGACGCCGGTGCTGTTGGCGGTGTAGCCATCGATCCAACTGCTGCTATCCATGCGTAACCGGATGATCGAACCAATCGGGTCTTAATCAACGGGATCTGGTGGACACCATACACTGATACACGAGTAACTATCAAACCGGTGTTGGTTTAGACCATGAGATATTCGTAGTGGAAGTACGATGCGTGTTGTGTGTGGATATTTATAGCTAGACCGGCAGTGTGCGAGCTAGCTAGGTGCAGCCGGCTGCTACCAAGCCGTAAACGAAGCAGCCGGCCGGTGCGTAGGGATTGTGATGAACGTGACCGAGCACGGCTATATTGAACGGGATCATGCGATCATGACTTGGGAGGTAGTGGTCGTGGAGGGGCACGTGGCACTAGCTAGCTAGTTAGTTACTGGAGCGTACTTTACCTTGTGATCTACAACGGCCTTGGATCTTGGAGCCGTGGCGGGGCCTCTCATCGGTGTGGAAGGGTTTTTGTTTGATTTAGAATGTTTTCCGTGTATTGTTTTTAGATGATGAGATGGTGGCTATATTTGAAATTACTTCTATAAATGTTCCTACACTACCCGGCCATCCAAGGCACCTGAGAGGGGCAAATGCTCGTTGGCCGTCCGATCGGGGCGTCCTCCTTCCGCTTTTCAGCACAACCGTTCGATGCAGCGATTTTTTCTGCACTTTGTTCTCTTTAAAACGAGCCAATGACTTATGGGACCAGTTGCGTGTGGAGCCCGCCGGTCGGGGGCAGCCACACCCGCTTGTTCAAGTCACCATCTTCCTCCCTCACGCGTGGGACAGTAAAAAACCCTAGATCGCGGGCACCCAATCCCCGTGTCTCGCTCCCCAATCCCGTCCGCTCGCCTCCACTTCTCTCCTCCCCAATCCCGTGCGCTCCCCAAGCCGCCGCCACGAGCCGCCGCCACGAGCCGCCACCGTCGTCGTGCCTCGCCCCCTCGCGCCTCGCCCTCTGCGACTCCAAGCCGCCGCCATCGCGCCTCTCCGCCTCAACCCACCCAGCGCTGGAGGTGGAGGAGCAGCTAAGGGCGGCGCTGGGACGGAGGTGGACGAGCACGGATTCGGAAGAGGCGCGTGCTCGTTCGCTCCCTCGATTTCGTCCAACGGCGGCTGGCCGCGAGCTGGCGGCGAAAGGCGGCAACCGAGCGGGGCGGCGGCTGGCGGCGCTCGCCCTCGATTTCGTCCGAGCGTTAAGGAAAGCTTCTCGTGAGAGAGAGAGAGGCTCCGGTGAACCTGGTTATCCCCCTCCTCTTCCCCCTTATTTGTGCCTACATCATTAGGATTTCCCCCCTCTTGATCTATATTGATGCCACTGTTTGCAGATTAGGTGTGCTTTGGGTTGAATCCGGGTTGATTTTTATGGAGAAGATTGTGGTCAGATTGAGATTCGTAACCCCTTTTGTCCATGATGAACAAATGGTGCTTTTGCTGCTGTGCTTGCAACCCGTTGTGCAGGTTGAGCTGATACCTTTCCCTCCCCATATCTGATGTTGTGTGGAATTAGAGCTCTTTTTAGTCATTAGGTCTTGTGATAATGGTTTATTGTTGTCACCATCTTCCAGGAATTTATAGGAACAATGGTTTTCTGATGGTATCGTGCAATGATGGTCTTAACCCAATGCAAGCTGCTGTAAGATATTAAAATCTTTGTTTGTAATTTTTTAAGCTGTGTGCTTGACAACCCTGCCCTCTAGCAATCTGTCTTTTAATTGCCAAATGATGTTTTTTTTCATGTGTGCAGGTCTGTGAATAAGAGATCAAGAAGGCCAACATGTGTGCAACTTTTCTTCATTCTTAGATCTGAACTCCTCTTGTATTTTTACATCTCCGTTTGCTTCTTAACCTGCCAAACAATGATCCAAAACCTATATACCCAAGGTAGCACATTGCACACCGAACCTAGCTAGCAATGTCACATAAAAATCAAAAAGGCAAGAAAGAGCTTGTATACCTATGTAGGTGCTGCAGATGGTGAGGTTTGCATTTGTGGAATATCCATATATATTTGATACCTCCGTTTCCTTCAAATAAATCTCAGATCACAAAAATAAATTACCATATTTGTTTGTAGTTGTATCCCTGACTAATAAAGAGTTGGTTCGCTGCTGCAGTATCAATTCTTACGATAAAATGGGTCTTCTTATGATGTTCTTATTAGTATCGTTACTCCATCTGGAGAATGATGTTTACTCTTTCAGCTAACAGCATATTTGAAACAAAAAGTTAGTTGTCATTTTCATTTTTAAAATTAAATTTGTAGTGTGAATCTGTTATGCTTAATCATGGTGGGGGTCCTTTTGAAGTTGTTCCTGGCTCCAAGCATGATTCTGCTAGCCACAGAGGTTCAAATCCATAGGTACAGCTTAACGATTTGGATTTCAATCATTCTTTCTATCCATTATGGTTTGGTTTTAAATGCTTTGAGAGCTTTTTATTAAGATTTTGTATGATTAAGAACCTTTTTGTTCTTCATGGTTATAGCTACTGCATTGCCATGTTTTTCTGGTTACTATATGAACAGCCTATTTCTATAATTTAATGGGGGGTAGTTATTGATCTCTCTGCATGGCATTTTGAGAGATGCTTATTTTTGAGTACTCTATTTGTGTTACATGATATATAGTCTGAATGTCTGTCTTGAGACCCCCCAAAAGATTCAAGTTTTTGATTCATGATAGAATTTGTGGTCTTGCTCTTTCTATTGGAGCATTTAAAAAACCTTGAGATTGAAGATGTTTCCTTGTGGTGAATTAGAATTGTTTATTGAAATTGTAGGATAACAGACTTCCTTGGAAATGAACTGTAGGTAATGTAGTTCTACAGTGGTTTGTTGACAATCTTTAGTTAGATATATATTTTTTCTTACGCTACAGTTCCACAGGTCCATAGAGTGTACTGGAGGCTTCAATATTTTTACTTTACTTTACTAGGTTTTCCTTTGATCTGAAAACATTTTTTGTTGCATTGGAGGCTTCAATTGTTCCGAATCTTGCAGTTCTGAATATTTACCTAGATCCTCTATATATTTATTTTTATTCAATATAAGAAGTTTTGTGATGTAGAAAAAGCATTCAATGTTGATCCATGCAATGGTTATATGTGATTCGAGGTTGATAGAGCTGGAAAATATTCCCTCCTATGCTACTCAGAACGACGCTCACAACAGCAAGGCAACCACACCGGCAAATTATCTTCATGTCCTAGGCTGCATAGAAGATTTGGATTCCCGAGTCTGCTTGATCCAGGTTTTTTTTCCTTTGGTATGTGCACACACCGGGACCTCTCGCTTATCTTGTTTCTTGTGATACTTCTCGGTTCTCCGGCCCATTCTTGAGATATTATTTGATGTAGGCACCAGCTGTGAGCATGGTAGCAATCCCCCAGCTTTCATGCCTGACTTGTTGATGCACCACATTACATTTGGCATAGATGACAATTAGTAATCAGTTGCTGGATTACAGACTTAGGTTGTTGTACTTTGTGATATGGTTAGTCTGGACATTTTAGATGGAACCAGTGAAAGAACCGATTAATCATGATTTTTCACTACGTTTCTACTACGTTAAGTCTACCATTTGCATCTTGTTAGTACAGCGGATTCACATCTATTTGACTAAATGATTAGGTTAAGGAACTACACATCATTTAGGCGAGTAATCCAGTTTTTTGTCTGTATATTGGTTTTATCTCAATAAGGGTCCCACTTACTAATCTCGAGTTCCTTTGTATATGGTTTCATTTGTAGGCACCTATTCAATATTAATTAGCAATGTCCAGTAGGGTAACCTTATGCTGAATTAATGTTTTGCTACAAGTTATTTGCTGGAGCCCTGCTGGGAAAAAGCGCAAAGTTTGATACATTCGATCATGAATAATAGCTTAGGCACTTGCTGTTAGAACATGACAAAACATTTTTTGAACCTCACATGATCATTGATGAAGAAAACGATAGTTTTTTCTGCACACATCCACAGAAACTTGAAAGTATCCAAATATTTGCTGCCTCGAATAGAGGAAATATTATCTAAAAAAAGAAAGGAGTAAATTTTTTGGACACGATTAAAGAATACACATTCCCCTTTTTTGGTCTCTCTATGAAATTTCCTGATATTAATATTGTGAAGATGAGTAACGAGGGATTTGTTTTTTTTAGAATTATGGTATGAGTTTTTGTTAACTCTGTTCTGCATCTTTTGCAAGTGCTTTTATAAGCTTATCCTAGGTTCAATAGTCATACTTAGTCTAGCATTAATACTAATTTCAGCGAACTTATTTTAGCCTCTTGTCACTACCACTTAAAAGCGTTATACTGCTCTGTTATGATTTATTGCATATTTCAACTGGTTCAAATTTGACACTCTTTTTTTGAAACAAACTTACACTTTCTGTAGGTTATGCGAATTGTTATGTCAATATAGCTCTGTTAATTGCATTGTTAAAGCATATCTCTGAATCAAGAGACAATGCGAAGAAACGGGAGTTTGGCTTTAGAGAAACAAAGGTCGATACCATGTTCTGAATGCGAGTGGGCTGTTAGAGAAACAAAGGTGGATATCATGTTCTGAATGCGAGTGGGCTTAGTGCAACAATGTGAAAGGCTTCAAGGAAGGGGAATTTCTGATGCAATCATGTTCAATAAATATCTATTTCTGAATTTACATGTTCTATAGCTGCTTTGAATCTGCATGTTTGCTTACTACTTTATAGGAGTTTTTTCTTTATTTTTCATGTAAATTGATTTGGCTTTTAGTCATATTTATACTAAAACTTTATGATTTTGCATGTATAATTCCATGTCAGATATAGCTGAAAAGCTTCCACAGAAGGATTCTTTAATTCACTAAAGATGTTGGCTGCTCCTCCTCGCCCAATGTATCAATATAGGAAGCTCTTAGCCACTTCACTAGGATACATGCCAAATTAAGCTCCGGTATGGATTTGCTCTCGATGTTCTCTAACCATCTTTTCAGTACATTTGTTCATGGAAGTGAGATCAGCGGAACTGATCATGTGATTGGAATATAAGATCTCAGTTCAGTTTTTATGAAATTTGCAGCCTGCCCTTTTTTTTTCTTTTAGGCTTCATGGTGCTTCAGTTATAAGCATTAGAGTTAATTAACATTAGTGAAGTAATAACTTCATGTTATGGTTTCTTCAGTTTTTGTTTCTGTACAAGGAAGTAAAGTATTTCACGCAATGTCTAAAATTGCAGAGGTTTGCTTTGTCCCTGCTCTGCTTCCCGTATAAATTGTTCATGCCAAAAATTCAAGTTATACAATTGCTTAGATGCTACATAAATGGATGACGAAAATCCATGTGTGTAGTTAGTGTTCAGTAATTTGTTTCCACTGCTGTCAAGGGTTTGTCGCCTTCCATTTTCTTGCTGTCAAGAAACATTGACCACATATGCATCCCAACTTGTTGCCTTGATTTTCCTTGGCGCCCTGTCCGGCCAACATGTGTGTCGTCTGCTACCGTCAGCCCTTGGTCTTGGTATTGAGTCAACACCTCCTGGCGGCATTGCAGGCTTAACAACTCTATGTACATGAGCATGCTCAGGTTGCAGCGATTTGATGCAGGTAAGAAGCTTTCAAAATATTGAGATGATCGGTTTACTCTCCACTTATGTCTTCTCTGTTTGTTCATTCGTAGACAAATAAATGTTCTACTTCTGGTAAGATGACCAATTATTTGATTGTTAAGACCTCTAGAAATTTCAGCATGTAGGCGTTTTTTATAAGTATACAGTATGTGTATGTTTTGTGGGGGTAGACAATATCAGTGCGGAATGATGTCGTAAGTTCGTTATTCTTTTCTAACTATAGTCTGTTGTTCAGTTTGGAGATTTTACATCTCTGATGACAGCGGCAAGCATTGGTGTTTCTGGTTCGTACTGCAGGTATTCATTCTTCCCATCGATGTGCTATCCTGTACTCCCTCATGATCTCTAGGTCTTCTTATATGAATATTTACTAATTATTTTTCTCAATTTTGTATGCCTTTAATTGCCATTTCTGAAGTAAGGGAAAGGATCAACAGACCAGATTTGTCAATGAACGAGATACTCAGGCATATAATCTACTAGCCCTCTCCTCCTTTTCTCATGGTCCGCTCTCTGTTTATTCTGGCTCTTGTTGGACTTGCTTGAAGTGCTTAGGTATTGTAAAGTCTGTACTTTGTTGTTGCCACCCTGATCTAGGGGAAGCTACGCACCAGAGAATCATGCCTTTTATCAAAATTAACTACGATACTTATTTAGAATAACCAGTATGCCTTTCCCAAGTTGTTGGATAATATATATTTTTTTGGGAGAACAACAATTGCGTCTTGTCTTGGAAATAATGCATACTTTCTCCACTTTATAGATTAATTTCTTCATATAACCTTACCATCGCTATGTTGTAACTTTCTATAAATCATACTGTTAGTTTTCATGCCTCTTGTTCATTGGGATTGTAAAGTGAAATATAAGAACCCCGCAACTCCTGGGTGAGTGTCATTTGATGATTTCCTTTCTACTGTAGTGTGGATGTGGTGCTATCGGGATATTGAGGATCTGTACCAAATTTCCGCGCGGGAAGTGTACACTATATAGAAAGTAAGTTACACAGTTGTAGCATCTGTATAAAAGGCTGCATCTACCCCAGTGAGGCAGTATTGCAGTTCATGGCATAGTATATTTTTTACATCTTCATTCTAAATGAAACTTCCAGTGCATAGCTTTATTGAAGGCAATATGGTTCGCCGTGAATGGTACTTTTCGTGTGTAGTTAATTTACCCTGCCCGAGTGATAACTTTTTTGTTTTAGTTTGATTTGGTGATGCATTTGTTTGATAAAAAGAGAACTGAAACTTTGCACTCAAAGTTTTTCATTTAGATTCTCGATATATATAGGTTGAACTGCAGCGTTTACAGGGAGGGATCATGCATAAGTTACACGGCAAGGCCGACCCAATAGTCATCCCTACATTTGGGAGTTAAACTCACTGCTGCTAGAATGGTAGAAACACATGGATTTGGGAGAGCTCTGCCTATCCAAACTTATCAATGAAATCAAAAAGTGGTAGAATTGTCCGTCTATAAGTTATTTACTTGGATGTCCTGCTGATGTCTTTGAAATAAAAATACTATGAGCGTGGGATAGGTTTCGGCCGAGGGTCAAAATATAAACAAAAGTGTATACACATACCAAGAATGTAGGGCTCATCCAAGTTAAGAGGAATTTCTTTGATTTTATAAAGTTATCTAAATATATGTTTCCATATTAACATACAGGGTGTCAACCGTTAAGGCGTTAAGCTAATAGGGTGGTGAAGAAGCTAAATGTGTGGATTACCAATGACAAATTTAATAATGTGGCTCTTTTACTTACCCATTAATGGTGGTCTTTTCCCCCTCTTAAGTTCTTCTCCGAGATAGCGATGTACGTACATTAGCTTGGACTGTGGCGTTACCAGCAAAGATTAAGGAACGCCTCTATAGCGGTACTAGAGATTTTTCAGTGGCATTTGTTTCATCAATTAACAATCAGGTGCAACCCCTGGATTTGTTATATCTGAATTTATTTGACACCATTTCCCACCATTTTCACCATTATAGTCTGCAAGATTCCGCTGTCAACTAATATTGTGTTATTCACCTTCCTGGAGGAAACTATTGGTGTGTATGGTGCATGCAACAGATAGTTATAATTGATGGTGAAATAAAACACTATAAATACATATTTATCATTCAGAAGTCAAAATAGAGCTCTTAAAATCAACAGAGGTTGATATATCCTGCTATCAAATGATATCTATGAGTGTTAACTGTTCTTCGGTTTTATTTTATATTGATTATCACTCTCCAAACGTTTCATACTCTAGAATGTTCGGATATTCCCACGAACAATGATGCTTGGTCATATGCTGAATTGTTCATGCAACTTGGATTTCCACCGGCTGAATATCCACACAAGGTATATGAAGGCAACATGACCTTACAGATTGCCCTTCTAGCTACATAGTATTTCTTTTGTCATTAGCAATTTAGTAGTCATATGATTGGTATCTTGGCCGACAACAACCTGCATTGCCTTCTATGTCTCAAGAAAAGGAGATAAATGCAAGGAATTTCCATAGTTGGTATAGAGGTCTTTCATACATGTGATACCTTCATTTTCTTATTATCTCTTTAATTATTTACTTTTGACAAGTTGAATAAATTACATATGCAGTGTATTCAAGTGGACATTTAATTTAGGTTCACGAGAAGAGAAATTGCATTCTTATGATGCTAACATCATGAAGTTACCTTACCTTAATCTGCAAAGTGTACATTCTGTTATCTAATGGTAGTGATGGCTTTCTAACAGATTGCATTATCATTTTTAAATAAATTTCTTTAAGATTTCCTACTATTTCTCTAAATGTATTCTTTTAGGATTATGAAATGACAACATATTATCTTAGGATTCTAAAATGTTCAATGTGTTTTGTCATCTATCAATTGTTAGGTAAATCTTGGGATGAGCAGCAGATGACTCATGCCGTGGATGGTTGTGGTTGATGGCGTGGATGGCTGTGCTTGAGTACTTGGTCAGCGGATTAGATGGAGTGGAGGCAACCGAAGAGAGATGTAGCAGAACAAGGCAGAGGGTTAGGGAGATGAGTTAACAGGAATAGACTGGACCGTTAACTCAAATCGTGATGGGATTGGCGGTATGAGCCAAGAATAGTGGTGAAAATTCTTTACGCGGGTCAAACATTTGTATAGTTTCTGATTCTTGTGGTATTGGTTAAGGGCTTAAAATCTTGAACCAAACTTTGTTTTGTCTTGCTACTTATAGTAGAAATATTCTTCTTGGAATTAGTAATTGCATTTCTATGCTTCTCTTATGATGCTACATTTTTCGGTACAATAACCATAATTTGCTGATGGAGCATATACGAAAGAATAAAAGCTGAAAAAACAGTAGGAAATCGTATTAAATTGTCATATCTTACTGCAACACTTCGACGGATTGGTTGTCGTCTCTGCAGCACTTCGATGGATTGGTGTGTTTCAACAGTTAAATTCCAGGCTAATTCTCAATACTAAATTAAGTAAAGTTTATAGTTTATTCTACTATTTGCGCGATAGCGCAATGGGTCATGAAGAAAAATTCCAGCATCCATTGACATATTAATACATTTTCATTTGTACCTATATAGGTATTTCTTGCTCTAGAAGCATATGGTTAGCAGCTCGTGAACTGATTCTGCCATTTGCGCGGTACCAGAACGAGTTTTTTCTGTAAAATTTTGAGGAATAAAAAATAAGTGTCATATTTGATGTATATATAGCAAGTAAATACATGAAAAATCACCAAATATATGGATTTAAGCACGGAATAAATTAATTGTTAAAATACCATCATATATGTTAGCATCCATTAGCATATTATTTTACAGTAATTCAGGCATTTCTCTCATGTACCGATGCTGCCATTTGCGCGATAGCGCAACGGGTCATCTAGTCAGAATAAGGATCTCGCTGCCTTATCCCCCTTCGGTGGTTCGTCTAACGTCGGTACATGGCGTGTGGAATTGTACGTCTCATGGATCTCCTGGGATCTAATCGGTTTTCGTATTCGTTGGTGTGAATTCAGGTTTGACTCTTCCAATTTATAGGTCTCATCTTTGACAATGGTTGCTGCTATGTTGTGATGGTTTTTTAGGGCCTTAGCACTAAAATTTCCTGCTTGGTAAAACAAGCTCTACTACGATAAGCTTTGCCCGACCCTAGGAGAAATGAGGACAACGGCGCACCTTTGGTTCGTGTTTTGTATTTGTGTCTATATCATCACTAGGTGATTTAAGAACTTTGTAATTTTTATTACGTTTTGTGTTCTAGGTTCTATGTATTACTATGAATGTTCATTAATAGACTGAAGGAATTTTTAGCAAACAAATATAAAAAAATTATTACCTTCGACACAAACACAAAAGGCTACAACCTAAAAATAATGCAAAAATTAAAGTGTGTAGCCGGTTGGCCGGTTTGGCGTGATCCTGAGGCTCCACAACACAGCTGGAAGTTCTTCCAACCAGCCAACCGGAGATCTCTCAAGTGGCTCGATAAGCCGAGGTTTTATGCCAGACAACACCAAGGAATTTCTTCTTTCCACTTGCCCATTTTCTTCCGGTCGATCGACCGACACAATGTCAAGCCGGATCCTCTTCTCTTCACAAAACCGAGCAAAGGCTCATACAACAAAGTTTGTGTTGTTATTCGTGATGATGTCGTGAGGATAGCCATATCTCATAATAATGTCCTTTAGGAACGACACAACTGTGTGACCATCATATTTTTCTGATTGGCTTCACCTCCACCCACTTTGTAAATTTGTCCACCATTACCAAGATATGAGTAATATTTCCTCGTGCCGGCCTAAAAGGTCCGACCATGTCCATGCACCAAACTGCAAACGACCAAGTGATAGGGATTGTTTTCAGGCCTGAAGCCAGAGTGTGGATCTACAAACAGACATATGGCATGGGTAGGCTTAAGTTGGGGCCGATGTATGCCGATGGATCAGGGGAAGGGAAGGTGAACTAATGAGCACACACGAACACAAGGATCTACCCAGGTTGAGGGCCCTCATGAGGAGGTAAAACCCATACTCCTGCTTGTCTAAGTTGTGTAACTCCTGAGGTGGAATACCATGATACCTTCAATTCGGATTATGGATTGTAATATTGTAAGCTTTTTCCCTAGAAGACCTAGCATTAATCGAACCATGGGAAGCAATGCTAAAGTGGTGTAAAGGAAACATCTACAAGACTTGCTAGTTGGTTTAATTTTATGTTTATCAGACATTTCTAGTTTACTTTGTTTTATGTTGTGTTCAATGGATGGAATCAATAATCCTAGACTACAGACTCTTTTGGTTACAAAAATCCCTACAGAATGATGTGGAGTAAACTGGTTGGTTTAGTTTTGTTTCCTCCCGTAAAAATCGGCAACCTCCTTCCTAGATGTTGTGCATGATATGAGTCCATAGATGATTTCCGTAAGCCAATTCAATATGTGAAGCATTACTAGGATGGAATTAGGATAGGGTTAATTATTCTCCTGCAGCTATCCATACCCCATGTAGAAATGAAGTACAAATGTGTAGTAAATAAAATAGTGATAAAGAGATTTGTGAGCAACACATCTGTATATACTATTTCTCATAAAACCAGAGGTGAAAAGAGTCTCTTGGTTCAACCATTGTTCCCACAACCTCCAGTAACAACAATTATTAAGTAAATGAATACAGACCAAAGCATTAAGCTAGATGATTGTGTCGTTGAATCCGAGCGAATCACTAAACGTGCACCGTTAATTTTCCATTTCTGTCACTGGGGTTTCACGATCGCATGCCCTTCTACTCTCCTCCCGACTCTTCCCTCGATCAATCCGGCTGATAGACATGGGTACCTGCAGATCATCGAATCGAGGCAAAGAGATAAGGATACAAGATTAGAAAGCTCATATTCAATTTCTACAAAAAGTCATGAGATTAGATGCATATAAACGCTGCGAGGATTCACCCCAACCCGCACCCCGTGAGGACTATTCACACATGATATCAAGATCAAAGATAGAAATCATTGTTTTAAATACTTAGATTGAAATCATAATATTCTTACAATGGTTGCAAATTCTCAAGAAGATCTCTATTACAATAGCGATGGCTATGGCTATGGAGGAGATGGGAGATGGAATGGATGAACAATGGTGTGGTGGATCTCCTTCTGTGAGGTGTAGATGGATCTGATGGATGGCATCTCTGTTTGACGATGAATGTATCTCTTTTTGGCGTGCCTCCCTTCACATAAATTATAGGATTTGATATCAGGAGTGATGCAGCACACCGTACGAGCAGACGGTACGTGCGGGCCTTGCCTGTACCGGTGCCCGCTGAACTCCCTGGAACCGACTTTTGGCCTCTTATTGATTTTGCTGCAGTTGTGACGAGATTTTTCTTCAGTAATTGCAGATGCATTTTCCATTAAGACTTGATTTCCTGCACACCATTCAAAGATAGAAATGATTGAACATCTTTGCAATAATTAGTAGTCATTAGTGACACACTTAGAGACATAAGATGAACCAAAGGGTTTAAACGTGAGGAAAATGGCGTATTTCACAACCATCATACCACTACAATGTCTCTTCTTGAGTTGTTCGCTAGAGGTAGAAGATGAAGCTCTACAAGGAGAATGAGAGAGAGAGAGAGAGAGAGAGAGAGAGGATCCTCTTGTGCGAGGGAGAGCCCTGCTGTAGGAATTCGTAGCATAGAAAACAAAAAAATTCATACCGCGAGAATGCAATCCAAGCCAAGATGCAATCTAGAAGACGGGAGCAACGAGAGGATGAATGAGACTAACCCTTGAAGATTTCCAAAGCCTACAAGAGGAGGCTCTCGTTGCTACGGTAGACGATCACTTGCCGCTTTCAAAAGCGCGTAGAAGATCTTGACGGTGCCACAATCGGGCAGCACCTCCGTACTCGGTCACACGTTCGATGTTGATGAAGACGACGTCCTTCTCCCCGTTCCAGCGGGCAGCGGAAGTAGTAGCTCCTCCTTGAATCCCGGCGGCACGACGGCGTGGTGGCGGTGTCGATGGAGATCTCCGGCGGAGCTTCGCTAAGCGGTTGCGGGAGAGGTGGAGGAGGAGGGGGCGGCTAGGGTTTGGAGAGAGGGGGTGGCCGGCCACTATGAGGGGTGCGGCCACCTTGGCTTTGGTGTGGCCGGCCCCCTCCCCTTGCCCCTCATTATATAGGTGGAACCCCCAAGTGTTGGACTACAAGTCTTCGAATAAGACCCCAACCCAAAACATTCCATGTGTAGGGAAACCTACCCAAGTTGGGATTCCCACCTCAAGTGGGACTCCCACCCTTCCATGAGGGGGGTGGTCGGCCACCCTTGGTGGAGTCCACCTGGGACTCCACCCCTCTAGGGTTGGCCGGCCATGCTAGGTGGAGTCCCTCCGGGACTCCACCTTCCATAGTGATTTCTTCCGGATTTTTCTAGAACCTTCTAGAACCTTCCATAAATGCACCAGATCATTTTCAAACTTATAAAATGACTTCCTATATATGAATCTTATTCTCCGGACCATTCCGGAACTCCTCGTGATGTCCGGGATCCCATCCGAGACTCCGAACAAAACTTCGAACTCCATTCCATATTCAAGTTCTACTAATACGACATCAAACCTTAAGTGTGTCACCCTACGGTTCGCGAACTATGTAGACATGGTTGAGAACTCTCTCCGACCAATAACCAATAGCGGGATCCTGGAGATCCATAATGGCTCCCACATATTCAACGATGACTTAGTGATCGAATGAACCATTCACATACGATACCGATTCCCTTTGTCACGCGATATTTTACTTGTCCGAGGTTTGATCATCGGTATCTCTATACCTTGTTCAACCTCGTCTCCTGATAAGTACTCTTTACTCGTACCGTGGTATGTGGTCTCTTATGAACCATTCATACGCTTGCAAGCTATTTAGATGACATTCCACCGAGAGGGCCCAGAGTATATCTATCCGTTATCGGGATGGACAAATCCCACTGTTGATCCATATGCCTCAACTCATACTTTCCGGATACTTAATCCCACCTTTATAACCACCCATTTACGAAGTGGCGTTTGATGTAATCAAAGTACCTTTCCGGTATAAGTGATTTATATGATCTCATGGTCGAAAGGACTAGGTAACTATGTATCAAAAGCTTATAGCAAATAACTTAATGACGTGATCTTATGCTACGCTTAATTGGGTGTGTCCATTACATCATTCATATAATGATATAACCTTGTTATTAATAACATCCAATGTTCATGATTATGAAACTATAATCATCTATTAATCAACAAGCTAGTTAAGAGGCTTACTAGGGACTTCATTGTTGTTTACATAACACACATGTATCAATGTTTAGGTTAATACAATTATAGCATGGTATATAAACATTTATCATAAACACAAAGATATATATAATAACCACTTTTATTATTGCCTCTTGGGCATATCTCCAACAGTCTCCCACTTGCACTAGAGTCAATAATCTAGACTATATTGTAAGGTACCTAACACCCATGGCATTCTGGTGTTGGTCATGCTTTGCCCTAGGGAGAGCTTTAGTCAACGGATCTGCTACATTCAGATCAGTGTGTACTTTGCAAATCTTTACTTCTCCATCTTCAATGTACTCGCGAATCGAATGATAACGCAGCTTCATATGCTTCAGCCTCTTGTGTGACCTTGGTTCTTGTGCATTGGCGATGGCACCCATGTTGTCACAATAGATGACTAGTGGGTCCAATGCACTAGGAACCACACCGAGCTCTACAATGAACCTCTTCATCTATACCGCTTCTGATGAAGCCTCTGAAGCCGCTATGTACTCCGATTCCGTTGAAGACTTCGCCACCGTGCACTCGCTTCGAGCTTGCCCAGCTTCATCGCAGCACCATTCAATATAAACACGTACCCAGACCGAGACTTAGAGTCATCGGGATCGGTGTTCCAACTTGCATCGGTGTAACTCGGTTACAACGAGCTCTTGGTCACCTCCATAACAAAGAAACATATCCTTAGTTCTTTTCAAGTACTTCAGGATATTCTTGACCGCTGTCCAGTGTTCCATTCCTGGATCACTTTGATATCTGCTAGTCAAACTAACAGCATGTGCTATATCCGATCTAGTACATAGCATGGCATACATGATAGAGCCTACTGCCGAGGCATAGGGGATCTGACTCATCCTTTCTCTTTCTTCTGCCGTAGCCGGACCTTGAGTCTTACTCAAGACCTTACCTGGTAACATAGGTAAGAACCCTTTCTTACTTTCGTCCATTCTAAACTTCTTTAGAATCTTGTCCAGATATGTACTCTGTGATAGCCCTATTAGACGTCTTGATCTATCTCTATAAATCTTGATGCCTAATATATACGATGCTTCACCAAGGTCTTTCATTGAAAAACTATTATTCAAATAACCTTTTACACTGCTTAATAGTTCTATATCATTCCCAATCAATAATATGTTATCTACATATAATATCAGGAACGCTACAGAGCTCCCACTCACTTTCTTGTAAATACAGGCCTCTCCATGACACTTGTATAAACCCGAAGTCTTTGATCACCTTATCAAAGCGTCGGTTCCAACTTCGGATGCTTGCTTCGGTCCATAAATTGAATGCTGAAGTTTGCACACCTTGTCGGCATTTTTAGGATCGACAAAACCTTTGGGTTGTACCATATACAACTCTTCCTCAATGTCTCCATTAAGGAACGCCGTTTTGACATCCATTTGCCAAATCTCATAATCGAAAAATGCAGCTATTGCTAACAAAATTCTCACAGATTTTAGCTTCGCTACAGGAGAGAAAGTCTCATCGTAGTCAACACCTTGAATTTGTCGGAAACCCTTTGCGACAAGTCGAGCTTTATAGACAGTAATATTACCATTAGCATCTGTTTTTCTTTTGAAGATCCATTTATTCTCGACAGCCTTGCGGCTATCAGGTAAGTCTACCAAATTCCACACTTTGTTATCATACATGGATCCCATTTAGGATTTCATGGCTTCTTGCCATTTGTTGGAATCTGGGCTCATCATCGCTTCTTCATACGTCGCATGGTCTTCATCATTGTTGTCCACAATCATGACATTTAGACAAGGATCATACCAATCAGGAGTGGCACGTTCCCTTGTCGATCTGCGAGGTTCGATAGCTATCTCGTTCGAAGTTTCATGATCATTATCATTAGCTTCCTCTGTTATCGGTGCAGGCGGCACAGGAACAACTTCTGGTACTGCGCTACTCTGATCAATGAGAGAAGATTCAGTAATCTCGTCGAGTTCTACTTTTCTTCCAGTCACTTCTTTAGTGAGAAATTCTTTCTCAAGAAAGGTTCCGTTCTTAGCAAAAGATTTTGCCTTCGGATCTGTGATAAAAAGTGTACCCTATAGTTTCCTTAGGGTATCCTATGAAGATGCATTTATCCACTTTGGGTTCTAGCTTGTCCGGTTGTAACCTTTTTACATAGGCTTCGCAACCCCAAACTTTAAGTAACGACAGCTTAGGTTTCTTATTAAACCATAATTCATACGGTGTTGTTTCAACGGATTTAGATGGTGCCCTATTTAAAGTGAATGCAGTTGTCTCTAATGCATAACTCCAAAATGATAACAGCAAATCAGTAAGAGACATCATAGAACGAACCATATCTAAGAGAGTTCGATTATGACGTTCGGACACACCGTTTCATTGTGGAGTTTCCGGCGGTGTCAATTGTGAAAGTATTCCGCATTTCTTTAAATGCATGCTAAACTCATAACTCAGATATTCACCTCCGTGATCAGATCGTAGAAATTTAATCTTCTTGTTACGTTGATTTTCTACTTCACTTGGAATTCCTTAAACTTCTCGAAAGTTTCGGATTTATGTTTCATGAAATAGATATACCCATATCTACTCAGATCATCTGTGAAGGTTAGAACATAACGATAACCACCGTGTGAAGCTACACTCATTGGTCCGCATACATCGGTATGTATGATTTCCAATAATTCTGTAGCTCGCTCCATAATACCAGAAAATGGAGTCTTAGTCATTTTTCCCATTAGACATGCTTCGCATCTATCAAGTGACTCAAAGTCAAGTGATTCAATTAATCCATCGGTATGGAGTTTCTTCATGCGTTTCACTCCAATATGACCAAGACGACAGTGCCACATATAAGTAGAATTATCATTCAATTTAATTCACTTAGCATCAATGTTATGAATATGTGTATCACTACTATCGAGATCTAATAGAAATAAACCATTCTTTTCACGTGCTCGACCATAAAAGATATTATTCATAAAAATAGAACAACCATTATTCTCAGACTTGAATGAATAACCGTCTTGCATTAAACAAGATCCAGATATAATGTTCATGCTCAACGCAGGTACAAAATAAAAATTATTGAGGTTTAAAACTAATCCCGAAGGTAGATGTAGAGGGAGTGTGCCGACAGCGATCACATCGACTTTGGATCCATTTCCAACGCGCATCGTCACTTCATCCTTCAATAGTCTTCGTTTATTCTTTAGTTCATGTTTCGACTTACAAATATGAGCAACCGAACCAGTATCAAATACCCAGGTACTAGTACGAGAACCAGTAAGATAAACATCTATAACATGTATATCAGATATACCTTCTTTCTTCTTCTTGACAAGGCCGCTCTTCAGATCAGCCAAATACTTGGAGCAATTACGCTTCCATTGTCCCTTCTTCTTGCAGTAATAGCACTCAGCATCAGGCTTAGGGCCATTCTTAGGTTTCATAGGAGGCGTGGTAGCTTTCTTGCCACCCTTCTTGAATTTACCTTTAGACTTGCCCTGTTTCTTGAAACTAGTGGTCTTGTTGACCATCAACACTTGGTGCTCTTTCTTGATCTCAATCTCAGCAGATTTCAGCATGGCAAAGAGTTCAGGTAACTCTTTGTTCATGTTCTGCATATTGTAGTTCATCACAAAGTTCTTGTAACTAGGTGGCAGTGATTGAAGGACACGATTAATCCCCAGTCTGTTAGGAATCACTATTCCCAAGTCACTGAGTTTCTTCGCATGCCCGGTCATGATGAGCATGTGCTCACTAACGGAGCTGCCTTCTTCCATCATGCAGCTGAAGAAGTGTTTCGATGCTTCATAGGATTCCACGGCCGCATGAGTTTCAAAGATAGCTTTCAGCTTATTGACCAACTCATGAGGATCGTGGTGCTCAAAACGTTTTTGTCGGCTTCCAGACTGCATAGGATGGCACACTGAACTTGAGAGTTCCGAGTTTTCCGAGTCGCGTAAACATTTTTTAATTCATCGGTTTCAGTTTCTGCAGGAGGGTCACCTAGCGGTGCATCAAGCACATATTGCAGGTTTCCACCAGCGAGGAAAATCCTCACATGACGGAACCAGTCGATGAAGTTGCTACCGTTTCTCTTGAGCTTTTCTTTCTCTAGGAACTGGTTAAAATTGATTCGGGACGCCATATCTACAACATATATTTGCAATAGTTTAGACTAAGTTTATGACAAATTGAGTTCAAATTTTAATTCAACAAAATTAAAAACTAGGTGAACTCCCACTCAAAACAATATCCCTCGAATTGTCTTAGTGATCACACGAACCAAATCCACCACACCAAGTCCAATCATCACGAGACAAGATGTAACTTCAATGGCGAACACTCAAAGTGTTCATCATATCAATCATATGCTTCATGCTTTACCTTTCGGTATCACGTGTTCCGAGACCATGTCTGTACATGCTAGGCTCGTCAAGGCAACCTTAGTATCCGCGTGTGCAAAACTGTCTTGCTCCCGTTGTATGCACTTGTTGATTCTATCACACCCGATCATCACAAGATGCTTCGAAACGACAAGTCTTAGCAACGGTGCTATGATACGTCTACAACGTATCTATAATTTCTGATGTTCCATGCTTGTTTTATGACAATACCTACATGTTTTGTTCACACTTTATGATGATTTTATGCGTTTTCCGAAACTAACCTATTGACGAGATGCCGAAGGGCCAGTTGCTGTTTTCTGCTGTTTTTGGTTTCAGAAATCCTAGTAAGGAAATATTCTCGGAATTGGACGAAATCAACGCCCAGAACCTTATTTTCCCGGAAGCTTCCAGAGAGCCAGAGTGGGACCAGAGGGGAGCCCTGGGGGCCCCACACATGGTGGCGGCGCGGCCTAGGGGGGGCACCCCCCTACTGTGAGGGGGCCCCGTGGCCCCTCCGACTCCGACTCTTCGCCTATTTAAGCCGTCCTGACCTAAATCTTCGAGACGGATTGACGAAACACCAGAAAACTTTCCAGAGCCACCACCATCGCGAAACTCCAATTCGGGGGACAGAAGTCTCTGTTCCGGCACCCTGCCGGGACGGGGAATTGCCCCCGGAAGGCATCTCCACTGCCATCTCCACCGCCATCTTCACCGCCATCGCTGTCTCCATGATGAGGTGGGAGTTGTTCTCCCCCGAGGCTGAGGGCTCTACCGTAGCTATGTGGTTCATCTCTCTCTTTGTGATCTAGTTGAATATCATCTATGTGCTACTCTAGTGATGTTATTAAAGTAGTCTATTCCTCCTCCATGATGTAATGTTGACGAGTGTGTGCATCATGTAGTACTTGGTATAAGCTATGATTGTGATCTCTTGTAGATTATGAAGTTAACTATTACTATGATAGTATTGATGTGATCTATTCCCCCTTTCATAGCTCTGTCGGTGACGGTGTGCATGCTATGTTAGTACTCGGTATAATTGCGTTGGTCTATCATGCACTCTAAGGTTACTTAAATATGAACATCGAATGTTGTGGAGCTTGTTAACTCCGGCATTGAGGTGCTCTTGTAGCCCTACACAATTAATGGTGTTTGTCATCCAACAGGAGAGTGTAGAGTAGTTTCAGTTATGTGATCAATGTTGAGAATGTCCACTAGTGAAAGTAGGATCCCTAGGCCTTGTTTCCAAACATCTAATATCTGTTTATTTACTGTTCCACTGCATGTTTACTCGCTGCCATATTTATTTCAGATTGCTATTTCCACTCATATACATCCATACCACTTGTATTTCACTATCTCTTCGCCGAACTAGTGCACCTATACATCTGACAAGTGTATTAGGTGTGTTGGGGACACAAGAGACTTCTTGTATCATGATTGCAGGGTTGCTTGAGAGGGATATCTTTGACCTCTTCCTCCCTGAGTTCGATAAACCTTGGGTGATCCACTTAAGGGAAAACTTGCTTCTGTTCTACAAACCTCTGCTCTTGGAGGCCCAACACTGTCTACAGGAAAAGAAGCCAACAGTAGACAACAAGCTATTTTCTGGCGCCGTCGCCGGGGAGGAAAGGTAAAAGTCACTCACACTCCGGTCCCAGGCAACTAAGTTATTTTCTGGCGCCGTTGCTGAGTGCTCGAAGCTATTTCCTTTAGATCCTGCAATTGCATCATTTTGTTTCTTTTTTTATTTCACTAAATAGGCATAATGGAAAGCAACTATGAGCTTTTTAATCTATTTCCTGAGTTAAGACATGGATTGTTTGCTGCGAAAATTAAAAAACCTATGGAATCTTGTTTGCATGCTAGTAGCAATGATATTAGTATGAACGCTTTGAACACCATTGTTGCTAATGATATGGAAAATTCTAAGCTTGGGGAAGCTGGTTTTGATGAGCATGATATTTTTAGTCCCCCAAGCATTGAGGAGAAAATTTTCTTTGATGATACTTTGCCTCCCATTTATGATGATTATAATGATAGTGGTATTTTGGTGCCACCTACTATGGAGAGTAAATTTTATTATGATTATACTATGCCTCCTACACTTGATGAGAATAATAATGATAGCTACTTTGTTGAATTTGCTCCCACTACAATTAATAAGAATGACTATGCTTATGTTGGGAGTAGTAATAATTTTATGCATGTAGCTCATGATAAGAATGTTTCATGTGATAGTTATATTGTTGAGTTTGTTCATGATGCTACTGAAAGTTATTATGAGAGAGGGAAACATGGTAATATGCATCTTAATAATATTAAGTTTCCCCTCTTTATGTTGAGAATCTTGAAGTTACTTGTGTTTTATCTTCCTATGCTTGTCACTTTGTTCTTCATGAATTCATTTGTGTACAAGATTCCTTTTTATAGGAAGTGGGTTAGGCTTAAATTTGTTTCATACTTGCCTTTTGATGCTCTCTTTTGCTTCAACTACTATTTCTTGAGAGTGCATCATTAAAATTGCTGAGCCCATCTTAATGGCTATAAAGAAAGCACTTCTTGGGAGATAACCCATGTTTTTATTTTGCTACTGTTTTGTTGTGACTGTAGCAACCTCTCCTTATCTTTATTTTATTGCATTGTTGTGCCAAGTAAAGTCTTTGATAGTAAGGTCCATACTAGATTTGGATTACTGCGCAGAAACAGATTTCTTGCTGTCACGAATTTGAGTAGTATTCTCTGTGGGTAACTCAGAAAAATCTGCCAATTTACGTGAGTAATCCTCAGATATGTACGCAACTTTCATTAAATTTGAGCATTTTCATTTGAGCAAGTATGGTGCCCCTGAAAAATTCGTCTTTACGGACTGTTCTGTTTTGACAGATTCTGCCTTTTATTTCGCATTGCCTGTTTTGCTATGTTTGATGGATTTCTTTATTTCATTAACTTTCAGTAGCTTTGTGCAATGTCCAGAAGTATTAATAATGATTATGTCACCTCTGAACATGTGAATTTTTGATTATGCACTAACCCTCTAATGAGTTTGTTTTGAGTTTGGTGTGGAGGAAGTTTTCAAGGGTCAAGAGAGGAGGATGATATATGATTAAGAAGAGTGAAAAGTCTAAGCTTGGGGATACCCCCGTGGTTAATCCCTGCATATTTCAAGAAGACTCAAGCGTCTAAGCTTGGGGATGCCCAAGGCATCCCCTTCTTCATCAACAATTTATCAGGTTTCTTCTATTGAAACTATATTTTTATTCCGTCACATCTTATGTACTTTACTTGGAGCGTCTTTATGTTCTTGTTTTTGTTTGTTTGAATAAATTAATGCTTGTGTGGGAGAGAGACACGCTCCGCTGGTTCATATGAACACATGTGTTCTTAGCTTTTAATGTTCATGGCGAAGGTTGAAAACTGCTTCGTTCATTGTTATATGGTTGGAAACAGAAAATGCTACATGTGGTAAATAGGTATATGGTCTTGAATAATTTGATACTTGGCAATTGTTTTGAGCTCTCAAGTAGATCATGATTAAGCTCTTGCACCATGTAGTTTAAACCTATTAGTGGAGAACTACCGTAGAGCTTGTTGAAATTGGTTTGCATGATTGGTCTCTCTAAGGTCTAGATATTTTCTGGTAAAGGTGTTTGAACAACAAGGAAGACAATGTAGAGTCTTATAATGCTTGCAATATGTTCTTATGTAAGTTTTGCTGTACCGGTTCATACTTGTGTTTTCTTCAAATAACCTTGCTAGCCTAAGCCTTGTACTGAGAGGGATTACTTCTCGTGCATCCAAAATACTTGAGCCAAAAACTATGCCATTTGTGTCCACCATACCTACCTACTACATGGTATTTTTCTGCCATTCCAAAGTAAATTGCTTGAGTGCTACCTTTAAAAATTCCATTCCTTTGTCTTTGCAATATATAGCTCATGGGAAAAATAGTTTAAAAACTATTGTGGTATTGAATATGTACTTATGTTTCTTATTTCCTAATAAGTTGCTTGTTGAGCGATAACCATGTTTCCTGGGGACGCCATCAACTATCTTTGTTGAATATCATGTGAGTTGCTATGCATGTTCGTCTTGTCTGAAGTAAGGGTGATTTATCATGAGTTGAATGGTTTGAGTATGCATATTGTTAGAGAAGAACATTGGGCCGCTAACTAAAGCCATGATCCATGGTGGAAGTTTCAGTTTGGACAACAATCCTCAATCTCTTATGAGAATATTATTTGTTGTTGAATGCTTATGCATTAAAGAGGAGTCCATTATCTGTTGTCTATGTTGTCCCGGTATGGATGTCTAAGTTGAGAATAATCAAAAGCGAGAAATCCAATGCGAGCTTTCTCCTTAGACCTTTGTACAGGCGGCATAGAGGTACCCCTTTGTGACACTTGGTTAGAACATATGTTATACAATGATAATCCATGTAAATCCAAGCTAATTAGGACAAGGTGCAGGCACTATTGGTAATCTATGCATGAGGCTTGCAACTTGTAGGATATCTTATACATAACACATATGCTTTATTACTACCGTTGACAAAATTGTTTCTATGTTTTCAAAATAAAAGCTCTAGCACAAAAATAGTAATCCATGCTTCCCTTTGCGAAGGGTCTTTCTTCTACTTTATGTTGAGTCAGTTTACCTACTTCCTTCCATCTTAGAAGCAAACACTTGTGTTAACTGTGCATTGATTCTTACATATTTGCTTATTTGCATTCATCATATTACTTTGTGTTGACAATTATCCACGAGATATACATGTTAAATTTGAAAGCAACCGCTGAAACTTATATCTTCCTTTGTGTTGCTTCGATGCCTTTATTTTGAATTTATTGCTTTATGAGTTAACTCTTATGCAAGACTTTTGATGCTTGTCTTGAAAGTACTATTCATGAAAAGTCTTTGCTATATGATTCAGTTGTTTAATCATTGTCTTTACCATTGCTTTGAATCACTTCATTCATCTCATATGCTTTACAATAGTATGATCAAGATTATGTTGGTAGCATGTCACTTCAGAAATTATTCTTTTATAGTTTACGTACTCGAGGACGAGTAGGAACTAAGCTTGGGGATGCTGATACGTCTCCAACGTATCTATAATTTCTGATGTTCCATGCTTGTTTTATGAAAATACCTACATGTTTTGTTCACACTTTATGATGATTTTATGCGTTTTCCGGAACTAACCTATTGACGAGATGCCGAAGGGCCAGTTGCTGTTTTCTGCTGTTTTTGGTTTCAGAAATCCTAGTAAGGAAATATTCTCGGAATTGGACGAAATCAACGCCCAGAACCTTATTTTTCCCGGAAGCTTCCAGAGAGCCAGAGTGGGACCAGAGGGGAGCCCCGGGGGCCCCACACATGGTGGCGGCGCGGCCTAGGGGGGGCGCCCCCTACTGTGAGGGGGCCCCGTGGCCCCTCCGACTCTGACTCTTCGCCTATTTAAGCCATCCTGACCTAAATCTTCGAGACGGATTGACGAAACACCAGAAAACCTTCCAGAGCCGCCGCCATCGTGAAACTCCGATTCGGGGGACAGAAGTCTCTGTTCCGGCACCCTGCCGGGATGGGGAATTGCCCCCAGAAGGCATCTCCACTGCCATCTCCACTGCCATCTTCACCGCCATCGTTGTCTCCATGATGAGGAGGGAGTAGTTCTCCCCCGAGGCTGAGGGCTCTACCGTAGCTATGTGGTTCATCTCTCTCTTTGTGATCTAGTTTAATATCATCTATGTGTTACTCTAGTGATGTTATTAAAGTAGTCTATTCCTCCTCCATGATGTAATGTTGACAGTGTGTGCATCATGTAGTACTTGGTATAAGCTATGATTGTGATCTCTTGTAGATTATGAAGTTAACATTACTATGATAGTATTGGTGTGATCTATTCCCCCTTTCATAGCCTGTCGGTGATGGTGTGCATGCTATGTGAGTACTCGGTATAATTGTGTTGGTCTATCATGCACTCTAAGGTTACTTAAATATGAACATCGAATGTTGTGGAGCTTGCTAACTCCGGCATTGAGGTGCTCTTGTAGCCCTACACAATTAATGGTGTTTGTCATCCAACAAGAGAGTGTAGAGTAGTTTCAGTTATGTGATCAATGTTGAGAATGTCCACTAGTGAAAGTAGGATCACTAGGCCTTGTTTCCAAACATCGAATCTCCGTTTATTTACTGTTCCACTGCATGTTTACTCGCTGCCATATTTATTTCAGATTGCTATTTCCACCCATATACATCCATACCACTTGTATTTCACTATCTCTTCGCCGAACTAGTGCACCTATACATCTGACAAGTGTATTAGGTGTGTTGGGGACACAAGAGACTTCTTGTATCGTGATTGCAGGGTTGCTTGAGAGGGTTATCTTTGACCTCTTCCTCCCTGAGTTCGATAAACCTTGGGTGATCCACTTAAGGGAAAACTTGCTGCTGTTCTACAAACCTCTGCTCTTGGAAGCCAACAGTAGACAACATGCTACTAAGGATGAACACTTTATTATCTTGATATTTTAGTGAGAGGGATCATCTTACAATGCTACCGTCGCGATCTAAGCAAAATAAGATGCATAAAAAGGATTAACATCACATGCAATTCATATGTGATATGATATGGCCCCTTTGTCTTTGCGCCTTTGATCTTCATCTCCAAAGCACGGACATGATCTCCATCATCAACGGGCATGATCTCCATCATCGTCGGCGTAGCGTCAAGGTCAATGGCGCCGTCTTCATGATTATTCTCCCATGTAGCAACTATTACAACTTCTTTGAAATACTACTCAACATGAAATTTAAAGACAACCATAAGGCTCCTGCCGGTTGCCACAATACAATAATGATCATCTCATACATATTCATCATCACATTATGGCCATATCACATCACCAAACCCTGCAAAAACAAGTTAGACGTCTCTAATTTGGTTTGCATATTTTACGTGGTTTAGGGTTTTCGAGTGAGATCTAATCTACCTACGAACATTAACCACAACGGTGATACTAGTGTTGTCAATAGAAGAGTAAATTGAATCTTCACTATAGTAGGAGAGACATACACCCAAAAAGCCACTTATGCAATACAAGTTGCATGTCGAGCGTGGAGCAAATCTCATGAACGCGGTCATGTAAAGTTAGCCCGAGCCGCTTCATCCCACTATGCCACAAAGATGCAAAGTACTCAAACTAAAGACAACATAAGTATCAACACCCACAAAACAATTGTGTTCTACTCGTGCAACCATCTATGCATAGACACGGCTCGATACCACTGTAGGGATTCGTAGCATAGAAAACAAAAATTTCCTACCGCGAGAACGCAATCCAAGCCAATATGCAATCTAGAAGACGGGAGCAACGAGGGGATGAACGAGACTAACCCTTGAAGATTTCCAAAGCCTACAAGAGGAGGCTCTCGTTGCTGCGGTAGACGATCACTTGCCGCTTTCAAAAGCGCGTAGAAGATCTTGACGGTGCCACAATCGGGCAGCACCTCCGTACTCGGTCACACGTTCGGTGTTGATGAAGACGACGTCCTTCTCCCCGTTCCAGCGGGCAGCAGAAGTAGTAGCTCCTCCTTGAATCCCGGCGGCACGACGGCGTGGTGGCGGTGTCGATGGAGATCTCCGGCGGAGCTTCGCTAAGCGGTTGCGGGAGAGGTGGAGGAGGAGGGGGCGGCTAGGGTTTGGAGAGAGGGGGTGGCCGGCCACTATGAGGGGTGCGGCCACCTTGGCTTTGGTGTGGCCGGCCCCCTCCCCTTGCCCCTCATTATATAGGTGGAACCCCCAAGTGTTGGACTACAAGTCTTCGAATAAGACCCCAACCCAAAACATTCCATGTGTAGGGAAACCTACCCAAGGTGGGATTCCCACCTCAAGTGGGACTCCCACCCTTCCATGAGGGGTGGCCGGCCACCCTTGGTGGAGTCCACCTGGGACTCCACCCCTCTAGGGTTGGCCGGCCATGCTAGGTGGAGTCCCTCCGGGACTCCGCCTTCCATAGTGATTTCTTCTGGATTTTTCTAGAACCTTCTAGAACCTTCCATAAATGCACCGGGTCATTTTCAAACTTATAAAATGACTTCCTATATATGAATCTTATTCTGCGGACCATTCCGGAACTCCTCGTGATGTCCGGGATCCCATCCGAGACTCCGAACAAAACTTCGAACTCCATTCCATATTCAAGTTCTACTAATACGACATCAAACCTTAAGCGTGTCACCCTACGGTTCGCGAACTATGTAGACATGGTTGAGAACTCTCTCCGACCAATAACCAATAGCGGGATCTGGAGATCCATAATGGCTCCCACATACTCAACGATGACTTAGTGATCGAATGAACCATTCACATACGATACCGATTCCCTTTATCATGCGATATTTTACTTGTCCGAGGTTTGATCATCGGTATCTCTATACCTTGTTCAACCTCGTCTCCTGACAAGTACTCTTTACTCGTACCGTGGTATGTGGTATCTTATGAACCATTCATATGCTTGCAAGCTATTTAGACGACATTCCACCGAGAGGGCCTAGAGTATATCTATCCGTCATCGGGATGGACAAATCCCACTGTTGATCCATATGCCTCAACTCATACTTTCTGGATACTTAATCCCACCTTTATAACCACCCATTTACGAAGTGGCGTTTGATGTAATCAAAGTACATTTCTGGTATAAGTGATTTATATGATCTCATGGTCGAAAGGACTAGGTAACTATGTATCGAAAGCTTATAGCAAATAACTTAATGACGTGATCTTATGCTACGCTTAATTGGGTGTGTCCATTACATCATTCATATAATGATATAACCTTGTTATTAATAACATCCAATGTTCATGATTATGAAACTATAATCATCTATTAATCAACAAGCTAGTTAAGAGGCTTACTAGGGACTTCATTGTTGTTTACATAACACACATGTATCAATGTTTTGGTTAATACAATTATAGCATGGTATATAAACATTTATCATAAACACAAAGATATATATAATAACCACTTTTATTATTGCCTCTTGGGCATATCTCCAACACCTGCACCCCCTTATACAGTGGGAGGGGGCAGGTTACAAGGGTGAAACCACAGCATGGGCCAAAAGCCCCAATCAAAGGGACCAAAGTCCACATCTACTCCTGCTAGGGAGCTTCCATCTTGTCACAAGTACTCTATCGATGTGAGTTGGCCTTCTGCTACCACGCCGCTGACCACTGTACCTCTCGTCAGCGGATGGTCAGCTTTGCTCTTGGAATGTAGCGACGTGCCTTGCGCCATGATGAGATTCACCTGTACTGTTCCTTAATTATAGCGACACAGCCTGAGTGTGGACTTTGGGGGCAGGCACATGAGCGTTGGCCATATGCCGGACCCCTAATCCGGTTCCCTCCCATGTATGCCGGTTCTTCTCGACCAGCTCTTCATTGTCTGGTTCATCTTGATACTACCGGCTTCATCTATGCTGGTTTCTCTTATGCCAGCATGGTTATGCCGGTACCTCATTCCAGTTTTCCCAAGCCGGTTGACCTTCAATCCGGTCAACACAATCTTTACCTGTAAACAAGATTATCCGTCTTACCTTGATAAGCCAACATCCGACACTTAACTTGGCCATTAGGCCATACCCTTAGCCTATTGGGGGTCATCCCCCCGACAATCGACGCTCGCCGTCGTTTCCGACCGCGCTTGGAGCTATAAAAGGCACCACGGAACCACCATGAATCTCTTGTTCATCGACATCCTCTCAAATCCTCTCTATCCCCACAAATTATCGGAGTACCTCGTCAGAGTTCATCTTGCCACCATCGATGGATACCACCCTGGAGACCATGAAATGTTTGAGGATATGCGCCAGATTTTGCTGATCAACTGGGTGAGAGGAATCAAACTGAGGTTCCCTCAGTTAAGCGAATTTCATCGTTTTCATTCGCAGAAGCTCGCTGATATCCATGGTCGTGAGCTCATGTCCGACCACCCCATGCGTCACCGAGCATGCGAACGTCATTATGGTGAGCTCACGTGTATCCAACATCATTTACTTTGTCTTAGCATCAATTGAAGCCAGATTTTGTAAGTTGGCCGGCGTGCACCGCCGCAAAACCTCTCGCCGGAGATATTTTCGGTGACCAATAGGTAGGGGTGACAACACCGTTGTACTTGCCATGTAGTCAGTGTTTGAAAGCAGCTTGTAGGGCATCATGGGGGGCCCTAAAATACCATCACCGTCGTGCACCGCTGCACCAACATCTTGAGTCGCCGAGGTAACGTGGCCGGAGGGGCCCATTGACCAGTTTGATCCAATCAACTGCGAACGAGGCATCTGAAGTGGGCCTAGACCCACAAGTCAGTGTCTGTGGGTAGGTTATGTCTGGGTACATAAAACGTTTCATCATAAATACAGATTCAAAAATGGCATTTCCTATTTATTTAAACAAAAATCGCCTAAACTTAGATTTTTTAACTAAATAAATAACAATCACATAAGATATCAAAATGATCACAAAAATAAGATCTGTCTATTTACACTATAATCTTGTGTACTTATTTGAAATACAATACTAAATTATTTAAATACCTTGTTTATGCATGTTCTTTTGTTCTAAATTCCAAGAAAATTAAATCCTAATTAGAAATATTTTTGAAATATTAGATAAGCCTTAGAAACTCAATAAAACACTCAAACTAGTTTTCTTCTATCATTTAGTCACAATTATCAATATTTAAATCATAGCAATGTTGTATCCCAATTATTATTCTCTAAAAATAATAAAACTTAGAAAAAATGTTAAAATCATTATCCACTTATATTCAAAGCTTATTTCCCAGCATTAATTATTTATCAACAAGGATATCTTGAAAGTTGCATGAAATATATGAAACCCTAACTTTACCATTTGTGACACCCTAATTCAAATTTTGCAATAGTAAGAAATGTAGACCTAAAACCCTAGAAAATTATTAAAGCAAATAGTCCTACCTTGGCAACTACTTTTGAACCTTCACCAAGCAAGTGAAATGCATGATATACTAAAATTTCCCAAATTCCAAATACAAAGGAAATGGTTATTTCAGGTATTCACTTTTACTAGTTCATGTGATCAACATTAAAGGATTGAGTACCCCCTCCAACCATATTAAATCAACTAAACGAAATAAATGATCAAGCTATCTTCAAACCTTTACAACTCTTAGCTGCGACTCAACTGCTATTTTCTTGGTCTCACACTAACATATTAACCTGTAATTTCATGTCAAGATTATATGATCAATCAACAATTAAAATAAACCCTAGAAGCAATTAATCATTGTTTGAAAGTATTTATTAACCATTAAGTAACTTGTTCGTCAAAATTTATTCTTTTAGGAATCATAGTAAGAAAACATTAAACCATCTATTTTAGATCTTAAAGCAAGAAACTACTCTTGGCAGGATAAGATTCAAATTGAACTACAATCAACCACGTGTTACTATTATATTGTCATGGCTTACTCTCTTACTTATAAGCTAGTCTAAAGTCAAACCAAAACCCCAATAAAAACCTTGTTGTGAACCTACTTTAAAAGTGCAACACAATATCAAAAATCAATAGAACTCACTAATCCTAAATCATCAAGGTTAGGTTATGCTTAAATTGAGTGCATATCATATCTTATTCATAATAGCATCTTTGCCAAATTTTAAACATTGTCCTTACCGGCCAATGATGCTATTTTGAGAATGTGCAGTTATCACAAATCAAAGTCTTTGCATGTATAATCTTGTAGCCAACTAGGCAAGGTCAACGCTTGCTCATGTCATTTGATTATTTTTATGAAATTACTTAGAAAGTACTATTTGTATCATTCCTGCATTTAAAATCAAAGCATTACTTTTACAATCATGAATATGATTATGTGGTGGGCGGTGGATTCATGCTTTGAGTGATGGTGGAGGTTCCATTGCAACTAGGTTTATATTCACTTAGGACTAACACCAAATTTTGTCCAGTGATTCTTGCGCTGTAAAACTTGTGTTAACCATAAGATCTGTAGTGGTACGAAGAAGTCAGCTAGATCATGTACCGTACCCATGGTTATCTTGTTGGGATCAATATGAGGGTGGTAATCCCATAGGTCCCCACGCAACTAGTGATCTATGAAGGATTCTAGGAGACCGGCGAGAGCTACCGAGGTTGAAACTACCAGAGGGTAGGAGACCAACGTGGGTATATTAATTATAGAGGTCGAAACATACTACCAAGGTGTCGAAGACCGGCGAGGATCCGAGGATGGAACTACAAATGGGTGGGTATGCATAATCGCGGAGAAGCGTAGTGATTGGCTTGGAACTTTTACTGGGGCCGACAACAAGGAAGTGTGGACGCGAATGCATGCCCGGTTATGCAACAAGGATAAGTTCTCTAGCTTGTGGGTAAAGTAACCATCTCTGTAGAGTGTATTGAATTGTGGCTTGTCACTCCCAGTTCCAAGTAGGAACTTTGAATGCGACAGGAAAGAAACTTCATGAAGTTCTAGATACCCTATGAAGGCTGACTAACATCGCTTCTCAACATAAAATTAACCTTTTGAAGAAATGATTACGAAAACCTGCATTGGCCTACAACTTCCTGGTCCGTGGCTGTTGTTAGTGCATGGAATACATATTTCTATATAATGAACTTGCTAAGTATGCTCATACTCACATGTTCCCTCTTGAACTCCCACCTTAGATTGGAAGTCACCAAAGGAGAATATTTCTTGGAACTCGGAGATGCCGGAGTCAACTACTTCAAGATGCAAAACTCAATCAATGGAGAGATTGGAGTCAAATTCTACATCAATCATGGTCGAAACATAGACTAGGAGGGAACCAATTCTCTAATCCTAGAACCTATAAATATCTAGAGTCCAATTGTAAGTTCATTAGCAAGCCAAGTAACTCTATAGGTAGAGGCATCGATAAGTCTAGTCAACGATTTGTTTCTCTGGAGTTTTATTTGTAGTTTGACTTCATTGTAACTAGGAAGTTGTGAAGAACTTTTGTAAAGAGCCAGAGTTGTAATTCTATAGACATGCCTTGGGCTCGCGATATTTCTACTGTACCACTCCGATGGAAGTAATACTAGTGGAACGTTGTTTCATTGGTGCTATGTCAACGACTTACATACTACAACAAGCATTGGTATGCTAGATGGGCGCAGTGGTGCCCTTCCATCTCGACCAAAGGGCCACACGGCCACCAATGATGATTTAGAGTGTGATTCTTCTGAATTGCATTGAGCGAGATATTGAAGGTGATAATGGCAGAGAAGGAGGAGGCATTAGCCAAGAGGGATAAGCAGAGGTACTGGGAGAAAGATGTCACATGTGCTACCTTCATCGACCTCACAAAGAAAGCTCATGAAATAAAAAAAAACAATTCATGCCGAACCGACTAATTTCTAGCCCAAATTTAGAATGGAAATTTTTATGTGTAGACTACCCACATGTCATCAATGTCAGCCGCTTGACTTCTATGCCGACATCAATGCCACGAACGCTTGGACATCTGCGCCGACATTGATGGTGGACACTTGCTTGTCCATTTTAAGTTAAGAAGCCACACCAACCAGTCCCCCACATCAGCCCACATGGTAGTCATTGCCACTTCGAGAGCACATTGTTCCCTAGACCACCGGCAGAAGCAGTAGTTGCCATGGGGAAGTCGTGGCTGTTGGGGAAAGGAAGTCCGCAACGAATACGAGGCCGAATTGTCGTCGGGCTGCGGCCGTTGAGGGTTGTCTCCACCTCTGCACGCACGCACTATGCCTCTTCCCCATGAGTGCAATCGAGTCTAAATCCCCGTGGCGGTGCCCCCGTGATCCATGTAAAATGCATGCATGAAATTTATAGTTTATTGCCACATATTCCCACGTATTTGCATCTTATATAATATTATCTCCATGTATCATATGTTTTCGGAGATTTTCTAAACAATTCCCTCTTCCTGGTTCTAATTCTCTATGGCAGAAAACACATTATCTTAGTATTTTTGACTTTGCAGGAGCTACATGACTCGAAAAAGGACAAGGTCAGAGGCCCCGCTTCCTAAATTTTGAGACGAACAAATTAAGCTAAAGTGGGACACCAGGAGGTCAACGAGCCGGGATATAGAGCCTGTGGTGCGCCCTTCCCCTATGTGCGCACCGCCTAGGCTCGTTTCTCCCTCGGACGTTCGACTAGCCTCAATCTTGCGCCCATGGATTTTGTTTGACCTAAAAACCCCTATATATATGACCCCCAGGGTTTCCTCGAGGTACGACGGCGGAGGTAAAAAACACATAAATAGAGAGTCAGCAGGCCGCCGTCGGTGGAGATTGGGGGCAAGCGAGGGGGGGGGGGGACGCTGTCGGAATCGCGTCCGGTGGCCTCCACCCCCTCCGGCGTGGTCATCATCATCATCTTCATCAACACCCTCTATACCATCGTCAAATACCCCTTGTAATCTCTAGGCAAACCTAATGTGTGAGGCAATCAATCATTTTCCCATGATGTATTGTACCTCTATGTGTTTGTTCGAGTAGTGACTTGTTCTTGGCAATTGGGAGATAATTTTGTTGATAATTGCATATAAGTATTTGTTATCTTCTATGATTATCTCTTGTACTAATATATGCGCGTACACATATGTTGGGGAATGCATGAGGTTGTCACTGTTGCATGATGATAGGAGGAGGGACAGCTGGAGCTTGACCAAAACCATGTCCCAATTCTTTTTTTCGACAACGAGCATATATTAATATCGAAGATACCAATTACACCCAGCCTCTGCAACAACGCATTGCCCTAGCGGCCTTACGGATGCACACAGCCAAAAAAGAAAGAAGAATTACAGGAAAAAAGAAAAATCCCGCTACGGTAGTTTAAACATTGAAACAATAACACTAACACCACCAAGATAGCACCATAAGTCCAACTGCTTCAAAAGCGGCGCCTCCAAGAAGGGAACAGTGCACAAGCGCTATCGTCGCCCGATCAAAGATCTGGGTTTTCACCCTAAAGAAGGTCCTCACTGATGTCTACGGGAGCTTCTATTCTTGTAGACAGTGTTGGGCCTCCAAGAGCAGAGGTTTGTAGAACAGCAGCAAGTTTCCCTTAAGTGGATAACCCAAGGTTTATCGATCTCAGGGAGGAAGAGGTCAAAGATATCCCTCTCATGCAACCCTGCAACCACAAAGCAAGAAGTCTCTTGTGTCCCCAACACACCTAATAGGTGCACTAGTTCGGTGAAGAGATAGTGAAATACAGGTGGTATGAATAAGTATGAGCAGTAGCAACAGCGCCAGAAAAGTGCTTTGCTGTCCAGGACTGGCGTGTGGATGATGGTGGTGGTATTGCAAACAGTACAGATGCGATGAGAACAGTAAACAAGCAGCGATAGCAGTATTTGGAAATAAGGCCTAGGGATTATACTTTCACTAGTGGACACTCTCAACATTGATCACATAACAGAATAGATAAATGCTAGACTCTACACCCTCTTGTTGGATGATGAACACCACTAACTGTGTAGGATTACACGAACCCTCAATGCCGGAGTTAACAAGCACCACAATATTCGATGTTCATATTTAAATAACCTTAGAGTGCATGACAGATCAACATAACCAAACCAAGTACTAACATAGCATGCACACTGTCACCTTCACGCTACGAAAGGAGGCATAGATCACATCAATACTATCATAGCAATAGTTAACTTCATAATCTACAAGAGATCACAATCATAATCTACGCCAAGTACTAACACGATGCACACACTGTCACCATTACACCGTGCAGGAGGAATAAACTACTTTAATAACATCACTAGAGTAGCACACAAATAAATTGTGATACAAAACACATTGCAATCATAAAGAGATATAAATAAGCACTTCACTATGCCATTCATAACAGTGAATAAGTATTCTGTGAAATATAGCCTAAGAGACCCACACGGTGCACACACTCGTCACCTTTACACACGTGGGACAAGGAGTCTCCGGAGATCACATAAGTAAAATCCACTTGACTAGCATAATGACATCTAGATTACAAGCATCATCATATGAATCTCAATCATGTAAGGCAGCTCATGAGATTATTGTATTGAAGTACATAGGAGAGAGATTAACCACATAGCTACCGGTACAGCCCCGAGCCTCGATGGAGAACTACTCCCTCCTCATGGGAGACAGCAGCGTTGATGAAGATGGCGGTGGTGTCGATGGAGGAGCCTTCCGGGGGCACTTCCCCGTCCCGGCGGCGTGCCGGAACAGAGACTCCTGTCCCCCAGATCTTGGCTTCGCGATGGCGGCGGCTTGATACGTCTCCGACGTATCAATAATTTCTTATGTTCCATGCCACATTATTGATGATATCTACATGTTTTATGCATACTTTATGTCATATTTATGCGTTTTCCGGAACTAACCTATTGACGAGATGCCGAAGGGCCAGTTCTCGTTTTCTGCTGTTTTTGGTTTCAGAAATCCTAGTAAGGAAATATTCTCGGAATCGGACGAAATCAACGCCGAAGATCTTAGAATCCCCGGAAGCATCCAGAACACCCGAGAGTCGCCAGAGGGGGGCCACAGGCCCACCAGACCATAGGCCGGCGCGGCCTGGGGGTGGCCCGCGCCCCCCTATGGTGTCGTCGCCTCGTTGACCTTCTGACGCCGCCTCTTCGCCTATAAGAAGCCCCTCGACCTAAAACCTCGATACGGAAAAGCCACGATACGAGAAACCTTCCAGAGCCGCCGCCATCACGAAGCCAAGATCTGGGGGACGGGGAAGTGCCCCCGGAAGGCTCCTCCATCGACACCATTGCCATCTTCATCAACGCTGCTGTCTCCCATGAGGAGGGAGTAGTTCTCCATCGAGGCTCGGGGCTGTACCGGTAGCTATGTGGTTCATCTCTCTCCTATGTGCTTCAATACAATAATCTCATGAGCTACCTTACATGATTGAGATTCATATGATGATGCTTGTAATCTAGATGTCGTTATGCTAGTCAAGTGAATTTTACTTATGTGATCTCCGGAGACTCCTTGTCCCACGTGTGTAAAGGTGACGAGTGTGTGCACCGTGTGGGTCTCTTAGGCTATATTTCACGAATACTTATTCACCGTTATGAATGGCATAGTGAAGTGCTTATTTATATCTCTTTATGATTGCAATGTGTTTTGTATCACAATTCATCTATGTGCTACTCTAGTGATGTTATTAAAGTAGTTTATTCCTCCCGCACGGTGTAATGGTGACGAGTGTGTGCATCCGTGTTAGTACTTGGCGTAGGCTATGATTGTGATCTCTTGTAGATTATGAAGTTAACTATTGCTATGATGGTATTGATGTGATCTATTCCTCCTACATAGTGTGAAGGTGACGAGTGTGCATGCTATGTTAGTACTTGGTTTAGTTGTGTTGATCTGTCATGCACTCTAAGGTTATTTAAATATGAACATTGAATTGTGGAGCTTGTTAACTCCGGCATTGAGGGTTCGTGTAATCCTACGCAATGATGTTCATCATCCAACAAGAGAGTGTAGAGTATGCATTTATCTATTCTGTTATGTGATCAAAGTTGAGAGTGTCCACTAGTGAAAGTATGATCCCTAGGCCTTGTTCCTAAATACTGCTATCGCTGCTTGTTTACTGTTTTACTGTGTTTCTACTGCCTGCAATATTACCACCATCAACTACACGCCAGCAAGCACTTTTCTAGCGCCATACTTATTCATACCACATGTATTTCACTATCTCTTCGCCGAACTAGTGCACCTATTTGGTGTGTTGGGGACACAAGAGACTTCTTGCTTTGTGGTTGCAGGGTTGCATGAGAGGGATATCTTTGACCTCTTCCTCCCTGAGATCGATAAACCTTGGGTGATCCACTTAAGGGAAACTTGCTGCTGTTCTACAAACCTCTGCTCTTGGAGGCCCAACACTGTCTACAAGAATAGAAGCTCCCGTAGACATCACGGCTCTGGATGGTTTCTCGTACCGTGGCTTTTTTCGTATCGAGGTTTTAGGTCAGGGACCTTTAAATAGGCGAAGAGTCGGAGTCGGAGGGTCGAAGAGGCGGTGAGAGGGTAAGACGGCGCGGCCAGGGCATGGGCCGCGCTGGCCTACCTCCTGGGCCCACCAGGGCTCCCCTCTGGCGACTCTCGGGTGTTCTGGAAGCTTCGTGGAAAAATAGGATGCTGGGCGTTGATTTCATCCGATTCCGAGAATATTTCCTTACTAGGATTTCTGAAACCAAAAACAGCAGAAAACAAGAACTGGCCCTTCGGCATCTCGTCAATAGGTTAGTTCCGGAAAACGCATAATAATGACATAAAGTATGCATAAAACATGTAGATATCATCAATAATGTGGCATGGAACATAAGAAATTATCGATACGTCGGAGACGTATCAGCATCCCCAAGCTTAGTTTATGCTCGTCCCGAGCAGGTAAACGATAACAAAGATAATTTCTGGAGTGACATGCCATCATAATCTTGATCATACTATTGTAAGCATATGTAATGAATGCAGCGATCAAAACAATGTAAATGACATGAGTAAACAAATGAATCATATAGCAAAGACTTTTTATGAATAGTACTTTCAAGACAAGCATCAATAAGTCTTGCATAAGAGTTAACTCATAAAGCAATAATTCACAGTAAAGGTGTTGAATCAACTCAAAGGAAGATTAAGTTTCAGCGGTTGCTTTCAACTTATAACATGTATATCTCATGGATATTGTCAATGTAAAGTAATATAACAAGTGCAATATGCAAGTATGTAGGAATCAATGCACAGTTCACACAAGTGTTTGCTTCTTGAGGTGGAGAGAAATAGGTGAACTGACTCAACAATAAAAGTAGAAGAAAGGTCCTTCAAAGAGGAAAGCATCGATTGCTATATTTGTGCTAGAGCTTTGGTTTTGAAAACAAGAAACAATTTTGTCAACGGTAGTAATAAAGCATATGTGTCATGTAAATTATATCTTACAAGTTGCAAGCCTCATGCATAGTATACTAATAGTGCCCGCACCTTGCCCTAATTAGCTCGGATTACCTGGATTATCATCGCAATGCACATGTTTTAACCAAGTGTCACAAAGGGGTACCTCTATGCCGCCTGTACAAAGGTCTAAGGAGAAAGCTCGCATCGGATTTCTCGCTATTGATTATTCTCAACTTAGACATCCATACCGGGACAACATAGACAACAGATAATGGACTCCTCTTTTATGCATAAACATTCAACAATTATTAATTTTCTCATATGAGATTGAGGATATTTGTCCAAAACTGAAACTTCCACCATGGATCATGGCTTTAGTTAGCGGCCCAATGTTCTTCTCTAACATTATGCAATGCTCTAACTATTTTAGCGGTAAATCTTCCTTACTTCAGACAAGACGAACATGCATAGAAACTCACATGATATTCAACAAAGAGTAGTTGATGGCGTCCCCAGGAACATGGTTATCGCACAACAAGCAACTTAATAAGAGATAAAGTGCATAAGTACATATTCAATACCACAATAGTTTTTAGGCTATTTGTCCCATGAGCTATATATTGCAAAGACAAAGAATGGAAATTTAAAGGTAGCACTCAAGCAATTTACTTTGGAATGGCGGAGAAATACCATGTAGTAGGTAGGTATGGTGGACACAAATGGCATAGTGTTTGGCTCAAGGATTTTGGATGCATGAGAAGTATTCCTTCTCGATACAAGGTTTAGGCTAGCAAGGTTGTTTGAAACAAACACAAGGATGAACCGGTGCAGCAAAACTCACATAAAAGACATATTGTAAACATTATAAGGCTCTACACCGTCTTCCTTGTTGTTCAAACTCAATACTAGAAATTATCTAGACCTTAGAGAGACCAATTATGCAAACCAAATTTTAGCAAGCTCTATGTATTTCTTCATTAATAGGTGCAAAGTATATGATGCAAGAGCTTAAAGATGAGCACAACAATTGCCAAGTATCAAATTATCCAAGACATTTTACCAATTACTACATGTAGCATTTCCCGATTCCAACCATATAACAATTTAACGAAGCAGTTTCAACCTTCGCCATGAAAATTAAAGGCTAAGAACACATGTGTTCATACGAACCAGCGGTGCGTGTCTCTCTCCCACACAAACATTTATTCAAACAAAAAACAAAAACAAAAGCACACAGACGCTCCAAGCAAAGTACATAAGATGTGGCCGAATAAAAATATAGTTTCAAGAGAAGGAACCTGATAATTTGTCGATGAAGAAGGGGATGCCTTGGGCATCCCCAAGCTTAGATGCTTGAGTCTTCTTGAAATATGCAGGGATGAACCACCGGGGCATCCCCAAGCTTAGAGCTTTCACTCTCCTTGATCATGTTGTATCATCTCCCTTTCTTGATCCTTGAAAACTTCCTCCACACCAAACTCAAAACAACTCATTAGAGCGTTAGTGCACAATCAAAATATACATGTTCAGAGGTGAAATAATCATTCTTAACACTTCTGGACATTGCAAAAAGCTACTGAAAGTCAATGGAATCGAAAAATCCATCGAACATATCAAAACAGGCAATGCGAAATAAAAGGCAGAATCTGTCAAAACAGAACAGTTCGTAAAGACGAATTTTATTGAGGCACCAGACTTGCTCAAATGAAAATGCTCAAATTGAATGAAAGTTGCGTACATATCTGAGGATCACTCACGTAAAATTTCATAATTTTCTGAGTTACCTACAGATAATTTTTCCCAGATGCGTGACAGCAAGAAATCTGTTTCTGCGCAGTAATCCAAATCTAGTATGAACCTTACTATCAAAGACTTTACTTGGCACAACAATGCAACAAAACTAAGATAAGGAGAGGTTGATACAGTAGTAACAACTTCCAAGACACAAATACAAAACAAAATTACTGTAGTAAAATAAACACATGGGTTATCTCCCAAGAAGTTCTTTCTTTATAGCCATTAAGATGGGCTCAGCAGTTTTAATGATGCACTCGCAAGAAATAGTATTTGAAGCAAAAGAGAGCATCAAGAGGCAAATTCAAAACACATTTAAGTCTAACATGATTCCTATGCATAGGAATCTTGTAAATAAACAAATTCAAGATGCATAATGCAACAAGCATAGAAAGATAAAACAAGTGCAGTTTCAAGATTTTAAGCATATAGAGAGGTGTTTTAGTGACATGAAAATTTTTACAACCATATTTTCCTCTCTCATAGTAACTTTCAGTAGCATCATGAGCAAACTCAACAATATAACTATCACATAAAGCATTCTTATCATGAGTCTCATGCATAAAATTATTACTCTCCACATAAGCATAATCAATTTTATTAGTTGTAGTGGGAGCAAATTCAACAAAGTTGCTATCATTATCATTCTCATCATCAAATATAGGAGGCATATTGTAATCATAATCAAATTTATCCTCCATAACAAAGGCAACAAAAGACTACTATCATTATAATCATCATAAATAGGAGGCAAAGTATCATCAAAATAAATTTTCTCCTCCATGCCCGGGGAACTAAAAAGATCATGCTCATCAAAGCCAGCTTCCCCAAGCTTAGAATTTTCCATAGCATTAGCAACAATAGTGTTCAAAGCATTCATATTAATAACATTCCCATTAGCATGCATATAAAGTTCCATGGGTTTTTTAATTCTCTCTTCAAACACATCATGTCCTAATTCAAGATAAAGTTCATAAAGATCTCTCATATTTTTGTTGTTTTCCATTATGCCTAACTAGTGTAAACAAGAAACAAAAAGATGCAATTGCAGGATCTAAAGGAAATAGCTTCGAGCACAAACACAATGGCGCCAGAAAAGTACTGTTACCTGGAACCAGAGTATGAGTGCCTTTTACCTTTCCTCCCCGGCAACGGCGCCAGAAAAGTGCTTGGCGCGTAGTTGACGAGGGAGGAAATGGTGTAGCTTTCCTTCGTTCCCCGGCAACGGCGCCAGAAAAGTGCTTGATGTCTACGGGAGCTTCTATTCTTGTAGACAGTGTTGGGCCTCCAAGAGCAGAGGTTTGTAAAACAGCAGCAAGTTTCCCTTAAGTGGATCACCCAAGGTTTATCGATCTCCGGGAGGAAGAGGTCAAAGATATCCCTCTCATGCAACCCTGCAACCACAAAGCAAGAAGTCTCTTGTGTCCCCAACACACCTAATAGGTGCACTAGTTCGGCGAAGAGATAGTGAAATACAGGTGGTATGAATAAGTATGAGCAGTAGCAACAATGCCAGAAAAGTGCTTTGCTGTCCAGGACTGGCGTGTGGATGATGGTGGTGGTATTGCAAACAGTACAGATGCAGTAGAACAGTAAACAAGCAGCGATAACAGTATTTGGAAATAAGGCCTAGGGATTATACTTTCACTAGTGGACACTCTCAACATTGATCACATAACAGAATAGATAAATGCTAGAATCTACACCCTCTTGTTGGATGATGAACACCACTAACTGTGTAGGATTACACGAACCCTCAATGCCGTAGTTAACAAGCTCCACAATATTCGATGTTCATATTTAAATAACCTTAGAGTGCATGACAGATCAACATAACCAAACCAAGTACTAACATAGCATGCACACACTGTCACCTTCACGCTACGAAAGGAGGCATAGATCACATCAATACTATCATAGCAATAGTTAACTTCATAATCTACAAGAGATCACAATCATAATCTACGCCAAGTACTAACACGATGCACACACTGTCACCATTACACCGTGCAGGAGGAATAAACTACTTTAATAACATCACTAGAGTAGCACACAAATAAATTGTGATACAAAACACATTGCAATCATAAAGAGATATAAATAAGCACTTCACTATGCCATTCATAACAGTGAATAAGTATTCTGTGAAATATAACCTAAGAGACCCACACGGTGCACACACTGTCACCTTTACACACGTGGGACAAGGAGTCTCCGGAGATCACATAAGTAAAATCCACTTGACTAGCATAATGACATCTAGATTACAAGCATCATCATATGAATCTTAATCATGTAAGGCAGCTCATGAGATTATTGTATTGAAGTACATAGGAGAGAGATTAACCACATAGCTACCGGTACGTTGATGAAGATGGCGGTGGTGTCGATGGAGGAGCCTTCCGGGGGCACTTCCCCGTCCCGGCGGCGTGCCGGAACAGAGACACCTGTCCCCCAGATCTTGGCTTCGCGATGGCGGCGGCTCTGGATGGTTTCTCGTACCGTGGCTTTTTTCGTATCGAGTTTTTAGGTCAGGGACCTTTAAATAGGCGAAGAGTCGGAGTCGGAGGGTCGAAGAGGCGGTGAGAGGGTAAGGCGGCGCGGCCAGGGCCTGGGCCGCGCCGGCCTACCTCCTGGGCCCACCAGGGCTCCCCTCTGGCGACTCTCGGGTGTTCTAGAAGCTTCGTGGAAAAATAGGATGCTGGGCGTTGATTTCGTCCGATTCCGAGAATATTTCCTTACTAGGATTTCTGAAACCAAAAACAGCAGAAAACAGGAATTGGCCCTTCGGCATCTCGTCAATAGGTTAGTTCCGGAAAACGCATAATAATGACATAAAGTATGCATAAAACATGTAGATATCATCAATAATGTGGCATGGAACATAAGAAATTATCGATACGTCGGAGACGTATCACTCACTCTCAAAACAATGCCTTCAACAAGGCCATTGTCAGGCACAACCAATTAAGGCTAGACCTTGGATTTTCACCCTGAAAGATAAGACTTTGGTCTTCTCCTGTGAAGTCGCCCCACTTGCATGCCACTGCTCCAAGTCATGAAACACCAAGCCAACTCCTCCTCGCCTTAAAGAACGGATCCTCCATTGCTAGTCCTCAGATCTCGGCATTCATGGCATTCTCTGCCAGCACCATGGAACGAGAACTTCCCCCATGATATTAACAGCCAGCAGAGCTTCGAAGCGCTCCCTCTGAAACCAAACGGCTAGAGTAAAACATGGGTGCGCACGACCGAGTTCGACCCGGTCCAGCAATCTCCAGGTGTGAATCGCCCATGGAAGATCGCCGGCGGTGCCTCCCGGAACCCGTCACTCTATCCAGATCAATGGGGACACAACTCTGTCAGATCAGCATCTTGACACAAAAGGAACCCTAGGACCGCCGCCTTTATTCAGGTCGCGCCCCCACGCCGGCGACCATCCCAGGTTGGCCAAGGTTGCCACTGGAGACACCAAGCGCAGATCGCGTTTTCCGAAGACACCGCACACGCCTTGGGCACCGCCGCAGCCGAACGCTAGCCCACCAACGGCGACATCAGTCGTCGCTAGCTTCTACGCATATCCACCTCACCGCCGGAACGCGATGACAGATAGAAACATCCAGCACCACCATCCGCAGGCCGACCCTCTCCGGCGAAGAAGAGAGCCGCCTCCACCATCGAACCCAAGTCTGTTGACCCGGGTGACTGATACGTCTCCAACGTATTGATAATTTCTTATGTTCCATGCTACTTTATTGATGATACCCACATGTTTTATACATACTTTATGTCATATTTATGCATTTTCCGGCACTAACCTATTAACGAGATGTCGAAGAGCCAATTGATGTTTTCTGCTATTTTTGGTTTCAGAAATCCTAGTAAGGAAATATTCTCGGAATTGGACGAAATCAACGCCCAGGATCTTATTTTTCCACGAAGCTTCCAGAACACCGGGGGAGATACGAAGTGGGGCGACGAGGCGATGCCACACCAGGGCGGCGCGGCCCAGGCCCTGGCCACACCGGCCTGTGGTGTGGGCCCCTCGTGGCGCCCCCTGACCTACCCTTCCGCCTACTTAAGCCTTCGTCGAGAATAACTCCAGTACCGAGAGCCACGATACGGAAAACCTTCCAGAGACACCGCTGCTGCCAATCCCATCTCGGGGGATTCAGGAGATCGCCTCCGGCACCCTGCCGGAGAGGGGAATCATCTCCCGGAGGACTCTTCACCGCCATGGTTGCCTCCGGAGTGATGAGTGAGTAGTTCACCCCTGGACTATGGGTCCATAGCAGTAGCTAGATGGTCGTCTTCTCCTAATTGTGCTATCATTGTTGGATCTTGTGAGCTGCCTAACATGATCAAGATCATCTATCTGTAATGCTACATGTTGTGTTTGTTGGGATCCGATGAATATGGAATACTATGCTATGTTGATTATCAATCTATTATCTATGTGTTGTTTATGATCTTGCATGCTCTCCGTTGCTAGTAGAGGCTCGGCCAAGTTTTTGCTTGTAACTCCAAGAGGGAGTATTTATGCTCGATAGTGGGTTCATGTCTCCATTAAATCTGGGGAGTGACAGAAACCTCTAAGGTTGTGGATGTCTGTTGCCACTAGGGATAAAACATCAATGCTATGTCTAAGGATATATTTGTTGATTACATTACGCACCATACTTAATGCAATTGTCCGTTGTTTGCAACTTAATACTCGGAGGGGGTTCGGATGATAACCTCGAAGGTGGACTTTTTAGGCATAGATGCATGCCTGGATAGCGGTCTATGTACTTTGTCGTAATGCCCAATTAAATCTCACAATACTCATCATAACATGTATGTGCATGGTCATGCCCTCTTTATTTGTCAATTTCCCAACTGTAATTTGTTCACCCAACATGCTTATTCTTATGGGAGAGACACCTCTAGTGAACTGTGGACCCCGGTCCATTCTTTTACATCGAATACAATCTACTGCAATACTCGTTCTACTGTTCTCTGCAAACTTCATCATCCACACTATACATCTAATCCTTTGTTACAGCAACCCGGTGAGATTGACAACCTCACTGTTACGTTGGGACAAAGTATCTTGGTTGTGTTGTGCAGGTTCCACGTTGGCGCCGGAATCCCTGGTGTTGCGCCGCACTACACTCCGCCGCCATCAACCTTCAACGTGCTTCTTGGCTCCTACTGGTTCGATAAACCTTGGTTTCTTACTGAGGTAAAACTTACTGCTGTACGCATCACACCTTCCTCTTGGGGTTCCCAACCGACGCGTGTTGTACGCGTATCAAGACTGTTTTCTGGCGCCGTTGCCGGGGAGATCAAGACACGCTGCAAGGGGAGTCTCCACTTCCAATCTCTTTACTTTGTTTTTGTCTTGCTTTATTTTATTTACTGCTTTGTTTGCTGCACTAAAACAAAACACACAAAAATTAGTTGCTAGTTTTACTTTATTTGCTATCTTGTTCTCCATATTAAAATACAAAAAAATTAGTTACTTGCATTTACTTTATCTAGTTTGCTTTATTTATTGTTGCTAAAATGGGTACTCCTGAAAATACTAAGTTGTGTGACTTCACAACCACAAATAATAATGATTTCTTATGCACACCTATTGCTCCACCCGCTACTACAGCAGAATTCTTTGAAATTAAACCTGCTTTACTGAATCTTGTTATGAGAGAGCAATTTTCTGGTGTTAGTTCTGATGATGCTGCTGCCCATCTTAATAATTTTGTTGAATTATGTGAAATGCAAAAGTATAAGGATGTAGATGGTGACATTATAAAATTAAAATTGTTTCCTTTCTCATTAAGAGGAAGAGCTAAAGATTGGTTGCTATATCTGCCTAAGAATAGTATTGATTCATGGACTAAATGCAAGGATGCTTTTATTGGTAGATATTATCCTCCTGCTAAAATTATATCTTTGAGAAGTAGCATATTGAATTTTAAACAATTGGATACTGAGCATGTTGCCCAATCATGGGAAAGAATGAAATCTTTGGTTAAAAATTGCCCAACCCATGGACTGACTACTTGGATGATCATCCAAACCTTTTATGCAGGACTGAACTTTTCTTCGCGGAACCTATTGGATTCAGCTGCTGGAGGTACCTTTATGTCCATCACTCTAGGCGACGCAACAAAGCTTCTTGATAATATGATGATTAATTACTCTGAATGGCACACGGAAAGAGCTCCACAAGGTAAGAAGGTAAATTCGTCGAAGAAACCTCTTTCTTGAGTGATAAGATTGATGCTATTATGTCTATGCTTGTGAATGGTAGGACTAATGTTGATCCTAATAATGTTCCGTTAGCTTCATTGGTTGCTCAAGAAGAACATGTTGATGTAAACTTCATTAAAAATAATAATTTCAACAACAATGCTTATCGGAACAATTCTAGTAACAACTATAGGCCATATCCTTATAATAATGGTAACGATTATGGTAATTCTTATGGGAATTCTTACAACAATAATAGGAATACACCCCCTGGACTTGAAGCCATTCTTAAAGAATTTATCAGTACACAAACTACTTTTAACAAATCTGTTGAAGAAAAGCTTGGGAAAATTGATATACTTGCTTCTAAAGTCGATAGTCTTGCTGCTGATATTGATCTTTTGAAATCGAAAGTTATGCCTAATGAAAATAATGATATTAAGTCATTTGCTACAGCAAACGCCATTCAAGTTAGAATTAATGAGAATATAAGATTGATGGCCGAATTGCGTGCTAGGTGGGAAAAAGAAGAAAATGCTAAAGAAGATAATATAGCTAAAGTTTGGACTATTACCACCACTAGTAATGCTAATGCTCCACATGTTGCTGCACCTCCTAATATCAATGGTAAAATAATTGTTGTTGGCAATGTTTCCACTTCTAGTGCAAAGCGTGAAAAACTGCCTGAAACTGCTAAAACTGCTGAAACTGCCTGTGATAAAACTGCTGAATTTTTTTTCAACATTGGGGACAATGATCCCATTGCTTTAGATTATAATGGTTTGGACTTCGATGATTGTCACATCTATGAAGTTATAAAGTTCTTACAAAAACTTGCTAAGAGTCCTAATGCTAGTGCTATAAATTTGGCCTTTACAAAACATATTACAAATGCTCTCATAAAAGCTAGAGAAGAGAAATTAAATCGTGAAGCTTCTATTCCTAGGAAGTTAGAGGATGGTTGGGAGCCCATCATTAAGATGAAGGTCAATGACTTTGATTGTAATGCTTTATGTGATCTTGGTGCAAGTATTTCCGTTATGCCTAGAAAAATCTATAATATGCTTGACTTGCCACCATTGAAAAATTGTTATTTGGAAGTTAATCTTGCTGATAACTCTACAAAGAAACCTTTGGGGAGAGTTGATAATGTTAGCATTACGATTAACAATAACCTTATCCCCGTTGATTTTGTTGTCTTGGATATTGAATGCAATGCATCTTGTCCCATTATATTGGGAAGACCTTTTCTTCGAACTGTTGGTGCTATTATTGATATGAAGGAAGGTAATATTAAATATCAATTTCCTCTCAAGAAAGGTATGGAACACTTCCCTAGAAAGAGAATGAAGTTACCTTTTGATCTATCATTAGAACAAATTATGATGTTGATGCTTCGTCTCTTGATTTTACTTGATACACACTTTCTGCACCTAGCTGAAAGACGTTAAAGAAAAGCGCTTATGGGAGACAACCCATGATTTTACTACTGCACTTTTGTTTTATATTTCAGTTTTGGAAGTTGTTACTACTGTAGCAACCTCTCCTTATCTTAGTTTTGTTGCATTGTTGTGCCAAGTAAAGTCTTTGATAGTAAGGTTCATACTAGATTTGGATTACTGCGCAGAAACAGATTTCTTGCTGTCACGAATCTGGGCTGAATTCTCTGTAGGTAACTCAGAAAATTCTGCCAATTTACGTGAGTGATCCCCAGATATGTACGCAACTTTCATTCAGTTTGAGCATTTTCATTTGAGCAAGTCTGGTGCCTCTTAGAAATTCATCTTTACGGACTGTTCTGTTTTGACAGATTCTGCCTTTTATTTCGCATTGCCTGTTTTGCTATGCTTGATGGATTTTTATATTCCATTAACTTTCAGTAGCTTTGTGCAATGTCCAGAAGTGTTAAGAATGATTATTTCACCTCTGAACATGTGAATTTTGATTGTGCACTAACCCTCTAATGAGTTGTTTTAAGTTTGGTGTGGAGGAAGTTTTCAAGGATCAAGAGAGGAGGATGATACAATATGATCAAGGAGAGTGAAAGCTCTAAGCTTGGGGATGCCCCGGTGGTTCACCCCTGCATATTTCAAGAAGACTCAAGCGTCTAAGCTTGGGGATGCCCAAGGCATCCCCTTCTTCATCGACAACATTATCAGGTTCCTCTAGTGAAACTATATTTTTATTCCATCACATCTTATGTACTTTGCTTGGAGCGTCTGTTTGTTTTTATTTTTGTTTTGTTTGAATGAAGTTGGATCCTAGTATTCATTGTGTGGGAGAGAGACACGCTCCGCTGTTGCATATGGACAAATATGTCCTTAGGCTTTACTCATAATGTTCATGGTGAAGGTTGAAACTGCTTCGTTAAATTGTTATATGGTTGGAAACAGGAAATGCTACATGTGGTAATTGGTAGAATGTATTGAATAATGTGATACTTGGAAATTGTTGTGCTCATGTTTAAGCTCTTGCATCATATACTTTGCACCTATTAATGAAGAAATACATAGAGCTTGCTAAAATTTGGTTTGCATAATTGGTCTCTCTAAGGTCTAGATGATTTCTAGTAAGGGTCGAACAACAAGGAAGACGATGTAGAGTCTTATAATACTTACAATATGTCTTTTATGTGAGTTTTGCTGCACCGGTTCATACTTGTGTTTGTTTCAAATAACCTTGCTAGCCTAAGCCTTGTATTGAGAGGGATTACTTCTCGTGCATCCAAATCCTTGAGCCAAACACTATGCCACTTGTGTCCACCATACCTACCTACTACATGGTATTTCTCCGCCATTCCAAAGTAAATTGCTTGAGTGCTACCTTTAAAATTTCCATTCTTTACCTTTGCAATATATAGCTCATGGGACAAATAGCCTAAAAACTATTGTGGTATTGAATATGTACTTATGCATTTTATTTCTTATAAGTTGCTTGTTGAGCGATAACCATGTTCCTGGGGACGCCATCAACTCTTTGTTTAATATCATGTGAGTTGCTATGCATGTTCGTCTTGTCTGAAGTAAGGGCGATTTACCATGAGTTGAATGGTTTGAGCATGCATATTGTTAGAGAAGAACATTGGGCCGCTAACTAAAGCCATGATCCATGGTGGAAGTTTCAGTTTTGGACAAATATCCTCAATCTCATATGAGAATATTAATTGTTGTTGAATGCTTATGCATTAAAGAGGAGTCCATTATCTGTTGTCTATGTTGTCCCGGTATGGATGTCTAAGTTGAGAATAATCAAAAGCGAGAAATCCAATGCGAGCTTTCTCCTTAGACCTTTGTACAGGCGGCATAGAGGTACCCCTTTGTGATACTTGGTTAAACCATATGTATTGCGGTGATAATCCAGGTAATCCGAGCTAATTAGGACAAGGTGCGGGCACTATTAGTGTACTATGCATGAGGCTTGCAACTTGTAGGATATAATTTACATGATACATATACTTTATTACTACCGTTGACAAAATTGTTTCTTGTTTTCAAAATCAAAGCTCTAGCACAAATATAGCAATCGATGCTTCCCTCTGCGAAGGGCCTTTCTTCTACTTTTATGTTGAGTCAGTTCACCTATTTCCTCCCATCTCAAGAAGCAAACACTTATGTGAACTGTGCATTGATTCCTACATACTTGCATATTGCACTTGTTATATTACTTTATGTTGACAATATCCATGAGATATACATGTTACAAGTTGAAAGCAACCGCTGAAACTTAATCTTCCTTTGTGTTGCTTCAATGCCTCTACTATGAATTTATTGCTTTATGAGTTAATTCTTATGCAAGACTCATTGATGCTTGTCTTGAAAGTACTATTCATGAAAAGTCTTTGATATATGATTCAGTTGTTTACTCATTACATTTACCATTGCTTCGAATCGCTGCATTCATTACATGTGCTAACAATAGTATGATCAAGATTATGATGGCATGTCACTTCAGAAATTATCTTTGTTATCGTTTACCTACTCGGGACGAGTAGGAACTAAGCTTGGGGATGCTGATACGTCTCCAACGTATCGATAATTTCTTATGTTCGATGCTACTTTATTGATGATACCCACATGTTTTATACATACTTTATGTCATATTTATGCATTTTCCGGCACTAACCTATTAACGAGATGCCGAAGAGCCAATTGCTGTTTTCTGCTGTTTTTGGTTTCAGAAATCCTAGTAAGAAAATATTCTCGGAATTGGACGAAATCAATGCCCAGGATCTTATTTTTCCACGAAGCTTCCAGAACACCGGGGGAGATACGAAGTGGGGCGACGAGGCGACGCCACACCAGGGCGGCACGGCCCAGGCCCTGGCCGCGCCGGCCTGTGGTGTGGGCCCCTCGTGGCGCCCCCTGACCTACCCTTCCGCCTACTTAAGCCTTTGTCGAGAATAACTCCAGTACCGAGAGCCACGATACGGAAAACCTTCCAGAGACGCTGCCGCCGCCAATCCCATCTCGGGGGATTCAGGAGATCGCCTCCGGCACCCTGCCGGAGAGGGGAATCATCTCCCGGAGGACTCTTCACCGCCATGGTCGCCTCCGGAGTGATGAGTGAGTAGTTCACCCCTGGACTATGGGTCCATAGCAGTAGCTAGATGGTCGTCTTCTCCTAATTGTGCTATCATTGTTGGATCTTGTGAGCTGCCTAACATGATCAAGATCATCTATCTGTAATGCTATATGTTGTGTTTGTTGGGATCTGATGAATATGGAATACTATGCTATGTTGATTATCAATCTATTATCTATGTGTTGTTTATGATCTTGCATGCTCTCCGTTGCTAGTAGAGGCTCTGGCCAAATTTTTGCTTGTAACTCCAAGAGGGAGTATTTATGCTCGATAGTGGGTTCATGTCTCCATTAAATCTGGGAGTGACAGAAACCTCTAAGGTTGTGGATGTGCTGTTGCCACTAGGGATAAAACATCAATGCTATGTCTAAGGATATATTTGTTGATTACATTACGCACCATACTTAATGCAATTGTCTGTTGTTTGCAACTTAATACTGGAGGGGGTTCGGATGATAAATCATGTCAAATCATGTCAAATCATGTCGCCCATTTAATTTTGTACATATTGCAGTATTGTAGAAGCTTAGAAGATCATTAGTCCCCATTAAACATTCATCACAACTCAGTTTGCAGATATAAGTGAAGCACATATTAACTCCTTTCAAATTGTAATGCTCATCATTAAACCATCCCAAAGTTGGTAAACCAAAATGTAAGGTCTCAAATTTACTAGCTACGTCATGTGGATTTAAACAATTTTGCGGCAAGTTATTTGGCATAGAATGAATACCAACATTGGAGGTCATATCAAAATGAGAAAGCATATACACAAATTCAGTTTTATTGGAACTATAAGAATCATCACACATGGTGCAAAAATCCTATGTACCATAAAAACATTGGTGCTGACATACTCCCCAATCAAATTAAAAGTAACATCGAGGGCATAGACACTCTTTAAACAAGGAAGTTCATCAATTTTATTTCTAGCATGTGATAAAGATATAGGTGGATCCATCACAACAGAAAACAAAGAATTAGCATGAGAAATCTTAGCCAACACTTCATTGTTCAGAACCAGTTTTATATGATCCATACTAGAGTCATCTTTCAAATCACAAGGTGCATTATCAGGAGCAAGAATTTCAGTTTGTACACTCATAGATATAGAAGAATTAACTTGTACAGTAGGTGTACCCAACATAGTTGGTACATCATTTACATAAGTTCCTAACACATGGTCATCCTTGGAAACAAAAGTCTCCGTTTGTACACTCATATCAATAGAGGAACAAAAAATAGCACATGGTACACACAAATCTATAGGTCTCTTATAACTAGAGTCAACCAAAAGATTGCTAGTCATATCAATGATAATTTCAGTGGGTGCACTCATATTCCAAGACAGATTAAAGTGATCAATTGGTACACCCAACCCAAAATATCTCTTAGCATGTAACTCATTTAGGGCACTCGAATTGATAGATGTCTGAATGTTCACAAAAGAAGCACCCAAAATATTTGGTATTGTAGCATGCAATTAAGTGGGTGTACTTAAATCAATAGAAGAATCCAATTCAACATTAATAATTTCAGTGGACGCGCACCAAAGAAGAATTGAAAACATGACTAATTGCGCTCACAACAACATCAATCTCAGTGGTATGATCACATGATACTTGCAAATCAGTAGTATGATCCTCTAATATAGGCGGTGTGGCCAAATCATCAGCGAACTCAACACATGGTATATTAATATCAACATTGCATTTATCAATCTCATGTGGAGGGATAAAATCAGTACCTTTATTTTTACCTTGTGACTCCGACTTAGAAAATGTTCGCAGCGACGTGTCACAAGTTTGTGGCTGGGCGACTCGCACAATAATATTCATGCGTGGAACGTTGGGAGAAACAACCGGTGCTAATGTGCATGACTTGAAGGAGTTTAAATGGTCCACCGTTTTCTCCTGTATGTGTTTCTCAAAAGCACAAGCACGAACATATATACCAATAGTAGAACGAGGAATATACTTAAACATAACCTTAATATCGGGGTTCAAGCCGTTGAAAAACATGTTTCTAGTGTTTTCCTCGAATTCTTTTATATCACAACGGTACATGTAAAATTTAAATTCCTGATAGTGAACATGCACGGTGTTACTACCTTGTTCTAACCGTTTAAGTTTGCAGATCATTTCTAGTTGATGAGAAAGAGGCACAAATCTATGTCGCAAAGAAAATTTTAAATCTCCCCAAGTAGTAGGTTTATTATCAACAGTTTCTTTATAAGTCATATCCCACCAAATGGAAGCAAAACCCATGAAAACTCTAGCAGCAGTTCTTACTTTCTCATGGTCAGTAAAATCATGGCATCCAAAAATATGGTCGACTTCAAACTCCCAATCAAAATAAGCATCAGTATTATATCTACCCTCATAAACCAGTAAACAAATAACCTGATCATGATCTCCTGTAAATGGTCGCACATGCATCTTCGTAGTCATCATGGTATTCGGGTCGATGGATTGGTCCTCAATTCCTGTCATGGTTAGTACCCAAAAAGCACAAGTGTATATGCCGACAAACTACATAAATATGGTGGTATCACGCGTAGTCCGTCAAGCAAAATACAAAGCTCTTACAAGTTCTTACCAAACAGGAGGAAGGCGATATGGCAACCAACAACGATCAGATTCTCCCCGAAATTGCACAAAGTGATTACTAGGTGTCGACACAAAGCACGTGGAGAAATCTGTAGAGCTCTGGGAAGGCAAAGTACAGTGATATGGTGGCACAGTAATCAAATCAGTGATGCAAATTGAGTAAACACTCAATGAAGGTACTGTGCTGGTCCTAGGCTAGATCGTATTAGAGACGCGAGCCTAAATCACCAACGAGATCACAACGCGGCACAAGATGCAAGAGGCAGCGAAACTGGCGCTGGAGGATAAAGGCACCTACGGTAAGACGCCAGGTTTTTTTTTGGACTCAACTTGGCGCTAGACCCTAGAGGTGTCTATGGTTGGGCGCCCAGTTTAAATTTTTTTTTGGACTCAACTTGGTGCTAGACCATAGAGGTCTCTATGGCAGGGCGCCCATAAATTTTTTTTGCGGAATCTACCTTGGCGCTAGACCATAGAGGTCTCTATGGTCGGGCGCCCAGAATGTTTTGTTTTGCAGCTAGACTGCTATCAGGATTCCGACGGAAAACGCGAAATTGACCAAGAAAACGGATCTAAAACCCGAAAAAACTCTGAAACGAAGATCAAGGAAGACCCTACGATGATGGGAAGAAAAGGGGCACAACAAGGAGTTGATGGTAGATGTGGCGGAAGTATATGGTGGTGGTGATATGGCGAGGACTGCAAGAGGAGATGGTGCGGCGGCGATGCGACTACTATGACCAGAACTCGAAACTCTAACGACTCTAGGCGCTAAGACCAGCACGCGACACGACGATTGCAGACGAAGACTCAAAAAGCAAAAACTGAAATGATCATTCAATGGCTTGGCAGGGGCTATGGGACGGATGATCTAAACCTAATATTTTTTTGACTTTTTCGTGGGTTTTAGGTAAGAAGGCGATGCAATCTACACTAGGAAAACTATAAAATCTCACCGAGCAACCCAAAATCTGATACCACTTTATAAAGGTGGCCGATCTTTCGATGAGACGAGGATAATTCGATTTGTTGGTGGAGTTCGTGCTTGACGATCCAACTACAATGCAAAGCTCGTGCGCCAATGCAATCGCTAGGACAATCTCCGGGAGTTACTGATCTTGCGGGAGCACGATCAGTCTGACCAACGAGGGTCTTAATTCCTACCTGAAATCGAGAACAAGTAAGAACTAAAGTTGCAATCAGAATATTGCGAACAGAGATGAAAGCTTGATTGATAATGGTGGGATTTCGAATAGTCGATCTTGTTCTGGGCGTTGGCCCCAAAAGAAGTACACGTAGTTGCAGCAAATGGCTAACTTTTAATCTAATCAAAATCCAAGTTCTAATGACGGCTACAGAGGGATATATATGGGGGAAGTGAAGAGATTTTCGTCCCAATTCTTAGATTCATGTTATATTAATTTATGGTTACTCGACGGGGGGTATAACTATGGGGACCTTTAAACTTCCAGTGGTGGTTAGACTTTATGTCCAACAAAGGGTTAACCTTGTCTATTCCCATGATGATGAACTTGGGTTTCTAGGAAGCAGGACACTAGTGAATCAACAAACCGGTCAGCCAAACTAGGCAGCCGATGAGTATTATGAACAAGGGCAAATCTCCGAGATTGTATCATGTCGAACTAGGGTTACAAGGTGTTTCCTCTGATTGAATCTATCTCCTCTCGATGTCTCTGCCTAGCCCTTATATAGCGGGCTAGGTCTCAGAGTCCACCTCGAGGTCGAGTTACACTATACATCGGTTCACCAGATATGGGTTTAGCTTTCCTAACGTGTTATCTTCGGCTTCATCTTGATTTCTTTGTGGGCTTTCTTCTACTCCTTCCCGGGCTTTGTACCAGGGATGGTAATGTTGAGGACCCGATATGGCATACCCATGTCAATGGATTAATAATTCTCTTGTTTGCTCTTAACTTCCCTTGGGATCAATAACTAGGGGTGCAATTGCTCATATCAATGGCTGCACCTATCTATGGCTCCTGTCTAGAAGAAACTCTAAAAAAAACTATACTAAGCTTCACCAATTGTGACAACCACACAAATGAAATAATAATTTTCCAAAACACTTACTCCCTAGAGTTACTTCCTCTTACTCCATGAAACGTTACAAACGTATCTATAATTTTTGATGCTCCATGCTTGTTTTACACCAATTGCTATATGTTTTGTTTACACTTCGTGGCATTTTTATGCATTTTCTGGAACTAACCTATTAACAAGATACCATAGTGTCAGTTCCCGTTTTCTGCTGTTTTTGTATTTCAGAAAAGTTGTACAGGAAATATTCTCGAAATTGGACGAAATAAAAGCCAAACCTTCTATTTTTTTCTGACACGAAGACGCAGTCCAAAGCAGAGACAGAGGATGACACCGAGGTGGGCACACCACCCCTAGGCGCGAGCTCACCCCTGGCCACGCCTAGGCATGGTGTGCCCCCCTGGGCACCTACCGACCTCGCCCTTCCGCCTATAAATTGCCTCCCGACACGAAAACCCTAAATCAATCAGCCTTGACCCACGAAAAGTTCTGTAGCTCCACCGCCATTGAAGACAAGTTTCGGGGGACAGAAGTCTCTGTTCCGTCACCCTACTGGGAAGGGGAATCGACCCCGGAGCCCAGTCCATCGACTCCACCGCCATCTTCATCGCTGTTGCTGACTCCCATGATAAGGAGGGAGTAGTTCTCCCCCGAGGCTGATGGCTTTACCGGTAACTAAGTGGTACATTGGGTTTATCTCTCTCTCCCATGGTGTGATCTCTATGTGATCGTGAGCTTTGTAATCTAGTTGAATAAGTAGATGTTACTCTTCATCTATTATGCTACTCAAGTGGTTTTATTATGTAATCTCCGGAGATACCTTGTCCCATGGTGTGAAGGTGACAATGTGCGCACCGTGTGTGTCTCTTAGGCTAAATTTTACTGAAATATTTATCATGAGTTATATTTTATTTGGATGTCTCTATGAAATTGTGGTGTTTGTTAGTACTATCTTTGGATGCTCAGAGTGACAGAGTGGGGTATCCCTAGTGTGGAATGTGAACTTTAAGGAGTGCTATTATAGCCCTATGCAGTGAATTGGTCTTCATTATCCAAATGGAGAGTAGTTAGGAGTAGCATAGTGAAGAGATGATATTTATGTATTCAATTACGATATCATTGTTGAGAGTGTTCACTAGTGAAAGTATGATCCCTAGGCCTTGTTTCTAAGCTTTGAAACACCGTTTACAACCAGTTCTGCTACATGTTTGCTTGCTGCCATTTTTTATTTCAGATTGTAATTACCACTTACAATCATCCATATTAATTGTATTTCACTATCTCTTTGCTTGACAAATGTATTGGGTGTGCTAGGGACACAAGAGACTTCTTGTATCGTAATTGCAGGGTTGCTTGAGAGGGGTATCTTTGACCTCTACCTCCCTGAGTTCGATAAACCTTTGGTGATTCACTTAAGGGAAACTTGCTGCTGTTCTACAACACTTGGAGTCCCAACACTGTCTACAAGAATAGAAGCGTGCGTAGACATCACTACACTTCATATCACTTTACTTATCTTGCATTAGTTTTACTTCTTGCATTTTATTTTTCAGCATTTGTAGTTTTATAGTAGAAACCTCTTCACATATACACACACTATAGATCCTAATTTTGCATAGAAGGCCATATAAGTGGGTATTGAGTCATCTGACTCGTGGCTTTTATATAAATAGAAAATCTATACCGTAGGGGATTCCCCTACGGTCATGCTCTTCAAAAAAAAAAAGTTTACCTTCAGCCCCCAGTGGGGTTGACACTTAAATACTCATCGAATTGTATTGCGGCGATCCCCTGCACCTGGGGGTTATCACCGCGAGCACTAGGAAACAAGGTAGGAAGCCATTGCCTTAGCCTGACGTCAACCTCCCTGGCAATTTTAACCACAATGCTGCGAGGATCTCAGTTTCTCCCGTGCCATGGGAAGGGTCATCACAACACCAAAAATATCACCAACGGTGGCCCCTCCTCCCATTGGCTATGAGGTAGGACCCTGCCTACGGCCCCAACTCTAGTGCGTGGGACGTATTCCTCGATCGGTAATACAAATTGTGGTGCCGCGCCGCCTTCTAGGCGACAACCAGTGGGAGAAAAACGAGGAAGTCCTCGAGGAGCTGCAGGTGGGCGACAGCAACATTCTTGGCGAGGAGGCCCGCAACGACATAGCTAACTACCTCTTCCTCCTTACCTACATGCATGAGCTGGTGGCCATCAAGTTGGAGGAGTAGGCCCCACCGTAGCCGCCCAGTCTGGAAGAGGAAGAAGCCCTTAGGTGTGCCATTGAGGAGTCCGAGTTGGAAGACACATCTGGATAGGACTGCCTCGTTGTGGCCCTACAGATCTCCACGCTGGCACATGGGTGGCCTACCACGTCGCCAATGACTCCACCATGCCAAGTTGATCCCTAGTCGGCATAGGATTCATGGCCTTCTCCAGTGCTAGTGCCATCGCTGCCAGCGTCTGCACCTCCTACACCACGTCCATCGTGGGAGATGTATTGGCCACCGTAGCCTACGCACCATGGTTGTGGTTGCCGCCGATGATCAAACACCATCAAAAACGAGGAGGACACGTATGACCAATGGGGGTGCAAACCCTAAATAGCTAGGGTTTCTATTGAATTTTGTTGTTTTATGTACCTTTTTCATTAAGACGTATGTAAAAGGTATGTTATATACTCCATCCATTACAATGAATAAGGTTTTTTTAAAAGTCAAGGCAAGTAAAGTTTGACCTAACTTTCATAAAATTCTATCAACAAATATGATATTCTATAGATACCATATACAAATATATTTCATGAGATATATGTACTGTTATTGATTTGTATTTTGCATGTTAATGATTTTTGATAAAACTTGGTCAAACTTTACGTGGTTTGACTTTTCAATGTAAGCCTTATGCATCGGAATGGAGGTGGAAAAATAGATCACGCAGCTTGGTTCATCCCCCGACCCAAATTGACCAGGGATGAACACGTGTTGTCCAAAATAGGTCGGCCAGCTGGAGATGTCCTTAGGGAATCTCTTGGGGCTCGACCTATTTCGGACAAAAAATTGTTTCCGCTTTCGTTCGTTGGAGTCGTTCGATGACAAAAATATGGGGCTGCATCCTCCCCTTGCCGGTTTGGGTCGGGGCAAACCCATCGGCACATTTGTTGTCCCACCGTCAATGGCGACGCGGTGATTAATGCCAACCATCCCCGGCGACGGCCCACTTCGCGACGCCCATGGCGGTGGTAGAGGCGAAGCGGAGCTGGACACATAGAACCCCAAGATGGAGGAGGAGTCGGCGATGGAGCTGGCGGCGAGAGACCGAGCTAGTTGGTTCGCCATCATGAACGCGGCAAGGCATCGGTGGAAGGAGGAGCAGGAGAGGGATAGAGCCTGTCGGGAGGATGATAGGGCTGGATTCATGAACCCGAATAGGGCCCAGCATTGTCGGGTGCTAAAGGTGGAGCTCTGGGGGCGCGCAAGGGGTGCGACGATGCCGGCCCATCCGGCCACGCCATGGCGGAGGACGGTGGCTAGTTGGACGCACAACTGCGACTAGCCCCAACCATACTAGGGTGCGCGACGATGAGTAGATACATCTGCCTTAGGTGAGATTAGACCTTTTTTCTGTAAGATGGTTAATTTGACCAAATGTAACGAGAACTTCCTAACTTTTTTCCTGAGTCACTGGCTTGCGGGCCTAGGGTGGACGTGGGAGGACATCCGACCCATGTGCGACGTATCCACGCCGATGCAATCACAACCAAAATATATTAGATTGACTCGTTTAGGTCGGGCCGCATGGTCAGATTTATCTGCTCTTCTTTGCGCGCGAACTGAAATAGACAGTCTTTGTTTGGTTAGATCGAGCGGTGGAGATGGTTTGGAAATGTGTAGAGAGGATAGAGCCAGCATCTGGTGTAAGTTGGTTTGTCCGCGCGCACGTGCACTACACGATCTGCTGGTAACTGTAGAAAATTGCGGCGCGGAGAATAGACGGTGTGGGTTCACACTATTTATCGCATCACGCACGAGGCCGTTAGGGCATCTCTAATGGCGAGACGCAAATGGTCATTCAGCGATCGTTTTCTTCCGCCGTGATCGAAAATGCGTCTGGGGTCTGCTTCAGCGGGGCGACGCAAAGTGACCGGGTGGTTCGCGGAGACGGAAATCTGATCCAAATATGCGCCAGGTTTGCGTCTCCGCGGACGCTCGGCGGTCGCGCGGAGCGTCCTCCATTTCTTACCTGGTCCCGCATGTCAGGGACAGCGAAATTGACCGCTTCAATTTGCTTCTTTTCCCCGTCTTTGCTGCCCTAGTGCGACGCCACCACCCCAACCCCACCCGCCGCCGTCCCGCCGCAGCACCTCGGAAGTCGCCGTCGGTGAAGACTGTCCGTAATCCAAACTCCGAAAAGACGAGGAGGTTTGCCAAGAAGCAAGAGGCTTGCAGGAAAGATGTGGAGCGCGGATTTGGTGTGCTCCAAGCTCAGTGGGAAATTTTCCGTCACCCGGCAAGAACATGGTCCCTGAAGACCATGCATGAGGTAATGACATGATACGTGATCATGCACAACATGATCGTTGAGAACGAGCGTCCTGATGGCCGCAATGACAACCACTAGGACTTTCAAGGTGAGCTAGTTGCGCCACTCCATGCGGCTTCATCTTAGCAGGAGTATCTAAATATCAATGTAGAAATCACTGACGAGAATGTGTGCAAACGGATACAGACAAATCTGATTGAGCATCAGTGGACATTGGCTGGCTATGAAGATCATGCGTAGAGAAAGACTACCTTATTTTCATGTAGACAATTAAAAATTTAAATGTAATAACTATGACTTCGTTGATTTCTTTTTTTGTTGTTTGAAAACTTCATAAATTGATGCAAACGCGGAAATGTATCGGGCCGCTGGAGCCACCTCCAGGTGCAAACGGACGCGCGGACAAAAACGGTTTGTCTCGCGTCTACCGCGACGCAAACAAACATTTCGAACGTCCGTAATGCGTCGCGCCGCTGGAGATGCCCTTAGTCGCACAAGTCTGCAGTGTTCCATGTACCGAGAACATGCATGAGCATGAGAGAGCCAGGTCTCTATCGAGCGAGTTCGACCGGCGGCAAAATAGAAAGTTCTAGGATGGTTCGGGAAACTATACTGTCAGTGTCAAATCCCCAAGCATATAGCCTCCTGAGTGGGGAAAGCTTGCTTGGATAGGCACGGACGACCGCGGGCTAATAGTACGGCCAAGTCGTTTCAACTTTCAACGGAGGGGGGACAAGGGAAAAGAAAGATGGAAAGATCCCTCCCTTCCCATGCTGCGGTGGTCGTTCCTTCCCGGCGCCGGTGGCGCGCTCCACGACGACCGTCCGGTCAAACTCACTCCCGTCCATCTCGCCGGGGAACGACCTCTTGCTCTTGCATCGCTAGCAGACTTTTTCTCTGCATCAGGTTGAACAGTAGAAAAGTCCATCTCAGCAATTCTTTGGACCGCCAACCAATTCTTTGCACTGCCAGTTAAATTCTTCGGACAGCCAATTAGTGCAACGGCCGCATCAACGTCAAAACCCCGCCCTCAACAGTGCGAAAACACTGTCCACACGTGCAATGCGAAACACGACATAATAAGCACAAAGCATATAAGGGTATCTGAGCCACCGTTTGTGTTCACGCGAACCGAAAATGTATGTACACTGCTCCAGTGGGGCGACGCAAAGTGATCGGGCCATCTGCGAAACGCGACCAAATATGCGGCATGCTTGCGTCTCTGCGGACCGCGTCGATGGACGTGCGAACCGCCGGAGTGGAGCGTCGAATCGCCGCGGAAGAGCAAGAACACCACTCTCCGGTATATGCACCACCATTAATTCACGCTCAATAAGACCCTGCATCTGCGCTAAGGATCGCCAACCGGCATGCGCCATTCATCTCTAGGAAGCCATGAGCAACCTATCGTTACCGTCGGTGTCCGACAGCGAGGGAAAGCCAACGGGATGGCGGCATTGGTTGGATAGAGCTGCCACACCGAGCAGCTCTAGCTCCCCGCCGACGGACGGCGAGGAGGAGGAGGTGGAGGCCGTCGCCAAGGATGGCGAGGAGGACGAGGTGGAGGCTGTCGCCGAGGACGGCGAGGAGAAGGGGGAGGCTGTCGCCGAGGACACGGCCAGGATGAGGAGGGGGACGTCGTTGGCCATGATGGCCAGGACGAGGAGGAGGAGGCGGAGGAGGATTCAGATGCTAGGTGGGCACGTGTAATATCCCAGGATTTGGGGTTACAAAAATAGAGGAAACATATGTGTGCATTGCATTCATGCATAGAAAATCCGGGAAATTTTCGCGCTTTAAAGTAAAACAGTCACAATAACTGAAGTTTCACTTGACCTTGGTGGAATTGAAGTAGCTCATCAAGTCAAGTCCTACAAACCTCAATGTGACCTTTGCTAAAACCTTGATTTGGGTAAAGATGATTTGATCTAAGAGGTTAGATCAAATGGAATTAAAACCAACACAAGAACATATGAATCAAGGATCAACTACTTGGTCTTATTAAAGATCATAACATGGTATCCCTTGCCATCACTTTTGAACATCCATTTAATTGGAAATCAAGTAACAATAATTGGAGAAACCATTCTTCACTTATCTTTTCCATGTCTTAAACCAATCTATGTTCCTACCATGAATCTCATGATATTCATTCCACCTAGTTTTGGGAAACATGACAAGGAGATCAACTCTATAAGTATCTATTCTTCTCTATTACAATTTATTATACATCAAACCTAGAAAAGTGAGAATCTATATTATTAGAGAAGCAATGATAAACCTTGAGCTAAACCTTGGATATACATTCATGTAATCAAACCATCATCTTTAAGAGAAACCCTAGGATGTTATTCAAGACATTCCCTAGGGAGAGAACCCATTTATGTTAAACATAGAGATTGATGATCACATCATTATATATGGAGTCTAACCTTAGGTTAGTATTAAAGTCCTTCCCAAATGAGAGACCATGCATACCAATCCTAACTTTACCTAATTAAGAATCAAGGACAACCTGGAACTAAAGGATTAGGAGATAAACCATTTCATCTTGGAGTGGTTAAATAACCAAATATCAAATGGAATACCATATCCATGAGTCGATGAAATAAGGATAAGACTAATCCAACCAAGATAGCCAAGTGGAGTCTTAGCCTAGATACCTAAGGAGATATTAGGAGTACACCATAAACCCTAGAATAATCCATTCATATATAAGAGAGCTCAAGCTATGATGATACACCCAAGCTAATGAGCCAACACTTGATTTGAGGGAGAGAACTATCCATATATCCAGATGATTATACCCTCATAACTTAAATAGAACTTTAAGTTATTATCTCAGGAATTCTCCTGGGATATAATCTATTGAGACAACCATAGCCATGTCCATCCAAGATAGTATAAGAAAGGTATCATACTTAGTTGATCAAGACAACACTTGATCCTGGAAGTGAGAAACCTAATTCTTGAGAGATACCTTAAAAATCCAAACCCTTGATCATTACAAACTGAGTAATGATCATAAACCTTAAGAACTTGAGGTAGAGATATTAAGAACAAGTTGATCATGTATATTTCATGACCATGCTATGGAGAAATAGAAGAATAAGCCATAAGTTAAACCCTACATGATAAGTAGATATCATTCACCACATGAAATTATAGGGAGATCACAAGTAACCAACCCTAGGATTATATCCCAATCTTAACCTATGAATTACTTGGTGATCATAAGTATAATCCTACCACATCTATATTCCACTTATTCCTCAATTAAAGTACATAAGAAAACCTTAGAGTAAAAATCTATACTTTATATGGTGAGAAACCATTCATCATTAGAACCAAAGTTAACTATAAAAAGTACCATAGCCAATTTAGCTACTTTAATGATAGATTAAGGATAATACTAGAAGTCTTTTGGTAGAAGATAAAATCAATTCTCAAGTCCTTAGTAAATAAAGGAGAACCACAACTATTAAGTAAGTAAACTGTCTTGTCATGGATAGTGGAGACTAAATCCTAAGTAATTATATCATCATACATAGGAGAGATTAAAACCTATACCACATTTAAGTTCCAAACCATGTGCCATTAGGTGAACATGATTAGAACCCTAGAATTGCTCACTAGTTAAAGCTTATGCTTAAATATGGAACTTAAGAATAACCTAGTGCTAAACCATATGTGGGATCAACCACTTATCATTATAGATCAAGACCAAACCATGATGAGAGGAATACCTACTCTAGCCATTTTAAGGTGTTACTAAACTACATAATTAATGCTAAACTTGGAAGGAGTTCAAGCAGAGTTTCCAAATCTTTAGCACATAGTTATGCACATAAAATAATAGGCAAGTGAAAACATTCTTAAATATGAGGTCAAATACTTAGAGACATTTTAGCACATGAAATCATGTCATTAAATCACTTTCTTATTTGAAATCCATAAAATAAGTATTACCTTGAGATTGTTTCTTGCAAGGTAATACCAAATAAAACTCTATATATCACTAAGTAAGAAAACTATCATTTGGAAAACAATTTGAATATTTCCAAAGATAATATTCAAATTCAGGTCCATAGGGGTATTGAAATTCAAATACCAATAATATTAATTAAACCAATGTAATAGTACCCATATTAATTTTCTAATACACCACTATAGTGTTTGAGGAATTTTGGGGCTGATCCTTGTACAATTCAAACAAGCAATACCTGCAAAATAGAAAAACATTCAAAATTGAATTAAAAACAGAATTGAATGCAAATCTGAATTCAAAAGAGAAATTAAAAAAACAGAAAATAAGGAAGAAAAAGAAAATAGGAAAAAATGGAGAGGGAGCTTACCAGACCGCAGCAGCCCAGCAACTGACCCAGCAGCAGCCCACCAAACCAACCCAAAAAAGCCCGAGTACCGTTTCACGTTAAAAGGAGCGACGAGACGAACTCGTCTTCTTCCTCGCAGGCATGCTCGACACCACGGCGTCTCCACGTCGCCGGCCATCGATGTGGACCTCCCGAACATTGTTGACTGCCACCGAGGCTTTGCCCTTATCCTCGAAGCACCCATCCTCATCCGAAAGCATCCAGATTCGCGCTAGAACAAGCTCGCTGTCATCGACGCATCTGCGCCGTCGTCGATGCCGTGACAGTGATGCCGAGCTCGCGTCGTCCTATAAAAAGCACGTAGAGGAGCACAAAGACGCCCATAATCTTTGCGCCGTCTCCATCTCGCTCTCGTTCTCTCCGTCGCTTCCTATTTCTTCCCAAGCCCCCGTACTGTCTAGCCGGTGTCAAGAACGACCCATCGGAGGAGGCCACCCCAGGGACCGAGAGGTAGTCCGTGAGAAGCGCACGAGTGTGGGGATCATCCTGGTAGAAGGAATAGGGAAACACCGTGCTCAATTGGGCGAATTCGCCCGTTCCCTTTCGCCGGTGTTCGGAAATCATGTCCGTGAGCTCATCTCCTACCACCCCTGCCTTCAGCGACCACACCAACGCCACCCTGGAAAGATTTGCGCATCCGTAGCATCTTTTATCTCGTCATTTAATCAATCGTAGCTCAATCTAGCAACTTAGCCGGCGAGCGCCACCGCAGTAGGGTTCGCCGGAGTCTCTCGGATGACCATTTCTTGGCGGCGAGACCACCGTCATGCTCAACACGTCAAGACGCGTCGAAAGGAACCACCAGACCGTCCTCCCGTGGTCTAAATCATCGTCGTCGTCGTCCGCTGACCCGGCCGATGGTGGTTGACCGGCGGGGTGACATGGCGAGTGACCCCACCGTAGACCTTGACCTGGTCAATGCTTGTGTGGCATCTAACATGTCCATAGTCCCACCGATCAGTGGATGCGGGTAGCAGTAGCCTGGGTGACTTTAGTTTTTTACATTTCTAATTTAAATCAAGAAAATATCTGTAACTTTGAATGAATTTAGAAAATTCATTTTAACTCATAAAAATATGAACAAGATATCAAAATTCTTATAAAGGAAAACTCTATCCAATAAAATTTAATATGAAATTATTTTTTTAAATAAAAATTTAATTACTTAATACTTATTAATTAAGCCTTTTTTATTAATTCTAAATACAATCAAAATTCAATAATTAAGAAAAATTTATAAAGTAAAAAAACACCTGTAAATAAATAAATAAAACATTAAAACTAATTTTCTTTATTTGTTATCTTGTTAAATCCTTAATAGTGGGATTTAAACCCTAAATGGAATTTATCCTAATTATCAATCTTCTAAAAATAATAGAATGCCAAATCCACTATTATTTTTATACCAAAGTTGTTTATAATTCAACTTCATCATCAAGTTATAAATTTAAGAATTTATCACCAATATGAAACCCTAGTTCCATTATAAATAAATTTATAGTTTCATAATTTCATGTGAACCCTAAGACCCTAATGCCATTAGGAACCCTAGCTCCATTATTACATGTGAACCCTAATTTGCTTCTAACCCTAAACCTAGGTTAGGATATGGGATCATGATACTTTATTGACATTCATAGATCCATAGTAGCAATCAAATACTTGTCATGTCTTCATAAAATAATAGAGACCTATCACTAATAAAATGGTATTCCATGTGTACATCCTAATAGATTCTAGATGATCTAGTAGGATCAAACCTAGTCCCTATCACCAAGGATCTCATCCATAATCCACCTTAATTAGCATCACACCATTGTGATGAACTCCAATTGCATCTATGACCAATATTTATCATTACATAACCATAGTCCACTAAACCCTACAAGTACTTCATAATTATGAACCATCCTATTTAGGAGCCAATTATTCATTACTTAGTGGATCCAATAGCAAACCTACACAACCTCACCCTTAATTGAAATACTTCTTAATACTTAAGAAGTATGTTCTTCAAAAGTTATTCTTTTGAAGAAAATAAAGAATAGTCATCAACTTTACCTAATAGGGCCTATAAACCCTAGCTAGCTATTACAACAAGGTATACCTACCTTGATAGCACCCATATGCAATTAATTGCTTAAGATACTCATGCTTCACTAAAACCATACAAGCCCTAGTTGTTGATGAATCCAACTTTGTTGAGATCCATCTAATCCTTACTCCAGAAACTACTTGGAACCATAGTAAACCATAGAACCCACAAACCCAATTATCATACTTGTTCTCTATTAAAGAACATGTTCTTCAAAAGTTATTCTTTTGAAGTATATAACAAGTAATCATTAACCATACACTATAGGACTTAAAATTAACAACTGTCTTCTACTTATTATACAACTACTATCCTTTAATGTATATGATTGTTACTATGCATTCTACCACTTGCTTGTGATTCTAAGACAACAAAACCTTAATAAGAATCTTGTTTGTGAATCAATCTAAAAGTGCAACACACCCGAAACTAATCATCACAACTCACTAATCCTAAATCATCGGGGTTAGGTCGCGCTTAGAATGATTGCATATCATACTTATGCATTATTGCATCCTTGCCAATCTTTTAAACATCATCCTTACCAGACGATGATGCTATTTCAGAATTTGGAGTTATTGCGTATCGAAGACCACTACAAGAAAAATTCAAATAGACAACGTCCCAAAATCGTCCACTAAGGGCCATTTTTCGTCGCCTATGGGCCTAACCGGACGATATGGGTTCTGTGGTCCAAACTGCGTCAGGCAAAGTCCTACCACATTTTTGTCGTTCTGTCGCGTTCGGGCGCCCTTCCACCACGGAAAATCGGACCGTTGCAGATGTGTTTTCGGGAGCCCGTTGACTGCTGACGTCATGCAAACTGACATGTGGCAGACGCCGTTAACTGGCAGTTAACGGCGTTAATCGGCAGAAACCCCATGGTAGATGGTAGGCCCACACGAGGCCTACCACGCCTTAAGCGGGCCGGCCCATTTAGTTTCCGGGCCGGGCCAGCTGACTTAGTTTGGACCGGGGCTGGCCCAATAAGTAGGTGGGGCCCACTTTCATGTAACCGGGTCGATCCAGTTAGTAAGTGGGGTCCACCATAGAGCAAGTGGGCTGGCCCAACAGGTTGGCGGGCCGGCCCAATAAAAATGTGGGGCCCAATTTCCTGCTGACAGGCCGACCCAGTTAGTAAGTGGGGTCCACCACAAAAGCAATTGGGCTGGCCCAACAAGTTAGTGTGCCGGCCCAATAAGCTTGTGGGGGCCACTATCGTGCTAACGGGCCGGCCCAGTTAGTATGTGGGGTCCACCGCAAATCAGGTGGGCTGGCCCAACGAGTTAGCGGGCCGGCCCAATAAGCTTGTGGGGCCCACTTTCCTGCTAACGTGCCGGCCCATTTACCAAATGGGCTGGCCCAATAAGCACGTAGGCCCACTTTTCTGTTACAGGGCCGGCCCAGTTAGTTGGTGGGGTCCACCTTAAAGTAAGAGGGCCGGCCCAATTAGTGAGTGGGGTCCCTCTTGTATCAAGTGGGCTAGCCCAATAAGTAAGTGGGCCAGTGATACGCCTCAAACGTATCTATAATTTCCTATGTTCCATGCTACTTTTGTGATGATACTCACATGTTTTATACACACTTTATGTCATTATTATGTATTTTACGGCACTAACCTATTGACAAGATGCCGAAGAGCTAGTTGCTGTTTTCTGCTGTTTTTGGTTTCAGAAATCCTACAAAGGAAATATTCTCGAAATTGGACGAAATCAACGCCCAGGGTCTTATTTTTCCACGGAGCTTCCAGAAGACCGAAGGGGATACGAAGTGGGGCGACGAGGCGCCAACACCACAGGGCCACGCGGCCAGGGTGGGCCCCGCGCCGCCCTATGGTGTGGGGCCCTCGCGCCGCCTCCAACCCTACCCTTCCGCCTACTTAAAGCCTTCGTCGCGAAAACCCCAGTACCGAGAGCCACGATACGGAAAACCTTTCAGAGACGCCGCCGCCGCCAATCCCATCTTGGGGATTCGAGAGATCGCTCTCCGGCACCTCGCCGGAGAGGGGAATCATCTCCCGGAGGAATCTTCATCACCATGATCGCCTCCGGACTGATGTGTGAGTAGTTCACCCCTGGACTATGGGTCCATAGCAGTAGCTAGATGGTTATCTTCTCCTCATTGTGCCATCATGTTAGATCTTGTGAGCTGCCTATCATGATCAAGACAATCTATTTGTAATGCTACATGTTGTGTTTGTTGGGATCCGATGAATATGGAATACTATGTCAAGTTGATTATCAATCTATCATATATGTGTTGTTTATGTTCTTGCATGCTCTCCGTTGCTAGTAGAGGCTCGGCCAAGTTGATACTTGTAACTCCAAGAGGGAGTATTTATGCTCGATAGTGGGTTCATGCCTCCATTAAATCTGGGACAGTGACAGAAAGTTCTAAGGTTGTGGATGTGCTGTTGCCACTAGGGATAAAACATCAATGCTTTGTCTAAGGATATTTGTGTTGATTACATGACGCACCATACTTAATGCAATTGTCTGTTGTTTGCAACTTAATACTGGAAGGGGTGCGGATGCTAACCCGAAGGTGGACTTTTTAGGCATAGATGCATGCTGGATAGCGGTCTATGTACTTTGTCGTAATGCCCAATTAAATCTCATAGTAGTCATCATGATATGTACGTGCATTGTTATGCCCTCTTTATTTGTCAATTGCCCAACTGTAATTTATTCACCCAACATGCTATTTCTTATTGGAGAGACACCACTAGTGAACTGTGGACTGATGACCCACAAGTATAGGGGGTGTATCGTAGTATTTTCGATAAGTAAGAATGCCGATCCCAACGAGGAGCAGAAGGTGTTGACAAGCAGTTTCGATGAAGGATTCACTGTAAATGCTCACAGACAAGTATTCAGGGGGTTTTGATGTAGCAGTTGAATATAGTACGAGTAAGTAAAGTGCGAGAGTAAAAATTGCAGCGAGTGGCCCAATCCTTTTTAGCACAAAGGACAAGCCGGTTTGTTTACTTGTAATGACCAAACGTTCTTGAGGACACACTGGATTTTAGTCTAGTGCTTTCGCTACATATGGCTAATTAATCTTTATTGTTTTGATAAGTGTTGTGTGGGTGAACCTATGCTAATGCACCGCCCTTCCTAGGACTAATACATACTTGTGATTATACCCCTTGCAAGCATCCGCAACTACAAGAAAGTAATTAAGATAAATCTAACCATAGCCTTAAACTCGAGATCCCGCTATCCCTCCCGCATCGATATACCAACGGGGGTTCAGGTTTCGTCACTCCGGCAACCCCGCAATTGGCAAACGAGTACAAGATGCATTCCCTAGGCCCATAAAGGTGAAGTATCATGTAGTCGACGTTCACATGACACCACTAGAAGAATAACACCACAACTTAAATATCATAACATTGAATATTACTCAACCATACTTCACTACTAACATTTAGACTTCACCCATGTCCTCAAGAACTAAACGAACTACTCACGAGACATCATATGGAACATGCTCAGAGGTGATATGACGGTGAATAACAATCTGAACATAAACTTTGGTTCAACGGTTTCACTCAATAGCATCAATAACAAGTAGAAATCAACACCGGGAGAATTTCCCCTATCAAATAATCAAGATCAAACCCAAATTGTTACAGCGGTGACGATGTGCAGTGGTGGAGACGGCGGTGATGATGATGTAGATGATGACGATGGTGATGGAGATGATGTCCAGCTTGATGACGGTGACGATGGCGATGATTTCCCCCTCCGGGAGGGAATTTCCTCGGCGGATCTCAGCCTGCCGGAGAGCTCTTTTCTCTCTGGTGTTCTCCGCCCCATGATACGTCTCCAACGTATCCATAATTTCTGATGTTCCATGCTTGTTTTATGACAATACTTATATTTTTTGCTCGCAATTTATAATGTTTTTATGCATTTTCCGGAACTAACCTATTAACAAGATGCCACAGTGCCAGTTCCTGTTTTCTGCTGTTTTTGGTTCCAGAAAGGCTGTTCGGGCAATATTCTCGGAATTGGACGAAATCAACGCCAAACATCTTACTTTTCCCGGAAGCATCCAGAACACCGAAGGAGAGTCGGAGGGGAGCCAGGGGGGCCCCACCCCACAGGGCGGCGCGGCCAAAGGGGGGGCGTGCCCCCTACTGTGTGGGCCCCCCAGAAACCCTTTTGCGCCGCCTCTTCGCCTATTTAACCCCTCGCGACCTAAATCCTCGATACCTTTTGACGAAACTCCAGAAAGACTCCGTGGCGCCGGCCGCCATCGCGAAACTCCAATCCGGGGGACGAAGTCTCCGTTCCGGCACCCTCGCCGGGATGGGGAAGTGCCCCCGGAAGCCATCTCCATCAACGCCATCGCCTCCATCATGCTCCGCGAGTAGTTCCCCCATGGACTACGGGTTCTAGCAGTAGCTAGTTGGTGTTCTCTCCTCCATGTACTTCAATACAATGATCTCATGAGCTGCCTTACATGATTGAGATCCATCTGATGTAATCGGTGTTGTGTTTGTTGGGATCCGATGGATGATACATTATGATTAGTCTATCTATAAAGTTTGTGAAGTTATTGTTGCAGCAATCTTGTTGTGTTTAATTCTTGTCACTAGGGCCCGAGTGGCATGATCTTAGATTTAAGATCTATACTTATTGCTTAGATTGTATCTACAAGTTGTATGCACATGTCTATGTCCGGAACCAAAGGCCCCAAAGTGACAGAAATTGGGACAACTGGAGGGGAAGGCGTAGGTGTGAGGATCACATGTTTTCACGGAGTGTTAATGCTTTGCTCCGGTACTCTATTAAAAGGAGTACCTTAATATCCAGTAGATTCCCTAGAGGCCCAGCTGCCACCGGCTGGTAGGACAAAAGATGTTGTACAAGTTTCTCATTGCGAGCACGTATGACTATATATGGAAAACATGCCTACATAATTAATAATCTTGATGTTCTATCTTAATGCTTTCAATCCTATCAATTGCCCAACTGTAATTTGTTCACCCAACACTTGTCACTTGTTATTGGAGAGTTACCACTAGTGTAGATCGCTGGGAACCCCGGTCCATCTCTCATCATCATATACTTGTTCTATATGTCATTGGAAGTAGTATCAACTATTTTTCGGTGCCATTGCTCCGGTGTTACTGCCACCGCTGCTGTGTTACTATTACTATTGCTCTCATATTACTGCTGCTTTCACATCACCCCTGTTACTAGTGCTTTTCCAGGTGCAGCTGAATTGACAACTCAGTTGTTAAGGCTTATAAGTATTCTTTACCTCCCCTTGTGTTGAATCAATAAATTTGGGTTTTACTTCCCTCGAAGACTATCGCGATCCCCTATACTTGTGGGTTATCAAGACTGTTTTCTGGCGCCGTTGCCGGGGAGGCATAGCTCTACTCATAAGTTCACCTGGGGAGTACACTCTACCTCTCTCTCTGTTTTTATTTTCTTTTATTTTGTTTTGCTTAGTTTACTTTTGTCTAGTTTATTTGTGCTTAGTTTATTTCTGTCTAGTATTATTTTTCTTAGTTTACTTTTGCTTAGTTTCTTTTTGTCTTGTTTTATTTTATACCCAAAAATCCATAAAAAATTGAAAAACCTAAAAATTAAAAACTGCTGTTATGGGAGAACCAACAACCTACTTGGAGCTTATAGAATATTATAATAATTATAGAGAATCAAGAACTGGTAAAGTAATGAGTGCTATGATAGAAAAATTGAATACAATTGCTAAAATTTTGCTTAAACGCCATGATATAAATTGTTTCTCTAAAGAGGATACTAAACATCTGAAATTTCAATGTGGCTTTAGTGAAGAAGTTTTAATTAAGAACTACAATTGGAATAACTATATTCATCTTGGGTTCGAAGAGGTAGAACAATTTGTTTTATTTATGGGAGCCTCTGAGATCGAATCCTTCATGGTTAAAAATTATGAAACTTGTGTTGTTTGTAAGGACCTTAAAGATTATGTCTCTTCTATCCTTAATTTTTGCATAGAAAGCTACAGTGATAATCCTTATATCATTGATTATAAAGAGAGACTCATTAATGCACAAGAATGCACTCACAATTTGCGAGGAACCCGTGGAAGAAGAAGTTGATGAACCTGAAAGCTCATTGGATGAAAAAGAGGAGGAAATTGATGAACCTGAAAGCTCATTGGATGAAAAAGAAGAGGAGAGTGATGAACAAAAGGAGGAAGAATGGATTAGCTACCCATGTCAACCTTCTAATGAGAGTAACTCTTTATCTCTTACACTATTTGATTGTCCTCCATGCTTACCGAAGGTGGATGAATGTTATGTTCCTGTGGATTCTCTTGAAATAGTACCTATGAGTAAAACTGATGATAATAATTATGCTACTGTTATTTATGATAATCCATGCTACTTTGATAAATCTTATGATAATGCTTTGTTTGTGCCTGATGTCGAAATGCATGGTACTAAAGAGTTTTGTGTAGCAAATGTTTATGATAAAGCTCTAGATGATGGTCCTATGTTACTTGATAATATTAATTGTACTACTAATGAAAATGGGATTGAGTTCTTGACTTTATCTATGAGTCCCATATCTCTTGAGATTGATCAATCATCTTGTTATATTATTGATAAAAGTGGGTTTGAAAGTTTTAATCGCACTATTTTTGAGCTTGATAAAAATTATGTGTTTATGGATCATGAAAAGAATGCTTTATGTGATAGTTATATTGTTGAGTTTATTCATGAAGCTACTGAAAATCATTATGAGAGAGGAAAATATGGTAGTAGAAATTTTCATGGTACTAATACACCTCTCTATATGCTGAAATTGTTGAAGTTACTCTTGTTTTATCTTCTTATGCTTGTCACTTTGTTCTTCATGAATTTATTTGTGTACAAGATTCCTATGCATAGGAAGTGGGTTAGACTTAAATGTGGTTTGAATTTGCTTTTTGATGCTCTCTTTTGCTTCAACTCTTATTTCTTGCGAGTGCATCATTAAAACTGCTGAGCCCATCTTAATGGCTATAAAGAAAGAACTTCTTGGGAGATAACCCATGTGTTTATTTTTCTACTGTTTTGTTATGTTTTGGAAGTTGTTACTACTGTAGCAACCTCTCCTTATCTCTATTTTATTGCAATGTTGTGCCAAGTGAAGTCTCTAGTAGAAGGTTGATACTAGATTTGGATTTCTGCGCAGAAACAGATTTCTATCTGTCACGAATCTGGGCTGTGTTCTCTGTAGGTAACTCAGAAAAATCTGCCAATTTACGTGCATGTTCCTCAGATATGTACGCAACTTTCATTAGTTTTGAGTTTTCTGATTTGAGCAACAGAAGTACCTCTTTAAAATTCGTCTTTACTGGCTGTTCTGTTTTGGCAGATTCTGTCTCTGTTTTTTGCATTGTCTCTTGTGGACTTTAAGCAAGACTTTCTAGACGTGGAGAGCTGTAGCTAATGTTTTATTGAGTTCTTGCAATGTGTCACTACAGGACTAAAAGTGGATTCAAGTTTTTTGAGTACTAACCCCTCTAATGAAGTTTATGAGAAGTTTGGTGTGAAGGAAGTTTTCAAGGGTCAAGAGAGGAGGATGATATATGATCAAGAAGAGTGAAAAGTGTAAGCTTGGGGATGCCCCCGTGGTTCATCCCTGCATATTTCAAGAAGACTCAAGCATCTAAGCTTGGGGATGCCCAAGGCATCCCCTTCTTCATCAACTTATCAGGTTTCTTCTATTGAAACTATATTTTTATTCAGTCACATCATATGTGCTTTACTTGGAGTGTCTGTATGTTTTATTTTTGTTTTTGTTTGAATAAATTCGGATCCTAGCAATCCTTGTTTGGGAGAGAGACACGCTCCGCTTTTTCATATGAACACTTGTTCTTCGTTTTACTTTTAATGTTCAATGATAAAAGTTGGAAGCTACAATACTTATTGTTATTTGGTTGGAAACAGAAAATGCCTCATATTGTCTTGGATAATTTTACACTTGGCAATTGTTTTGAGCTCTCAAGTAGATCATGATTAAGTTCTTACACCATGTAGTTTAAACCTATTAGTGGAGAACTACCGTAGAGCTTGTTGAAATTGGTTTGCATGATTGGTCTCTCTTAAGGTCTAGATATTTTCTGGTAAAAGTGTTTGAGCAACAAGGAAGACAGTGTAGAGTATTATAATGCTTGCAATATGTTCTTATGTAAGTTTTGCTGTACCGGTTCATACTTGTGTTTGCTTCAAATAACCTTGCTAGCCAAAGCCTTGTACTGAGAGGGAATGCATCTCGTGCATCCAAAACCTTGAGCCAAAACCTATGCCATGTGTGTCCACCATACCTACCTACTATGTGGTATTTCCTGCCATTCCAAGTAAATACTTCATGTGCTACCTTTAAACAATTCAAAATGCTTCTCAATTTGTGTCAATGTTTTATAGCTCATGAGGAAGTATGTGGTGTTTTATCTTTCAATCTTGTTGGGCAGCTTTCACCAATGGACTAGTGGCTTCATCCGCTTATCCAATAATTTTGCAAAAAGAGCTGGCAACGGGGTTCCCAGCCCCAATTAATCACAAATAGACACTCCTCCATGGTATGTGAATGATTGGTAGGCACCCGAGGATTCGGTTAGCCATGGCTTGAGAAAGCAAAGGTGGGGAGGAGTGTCATCACTAAATAAAACTAAAATAAAATAGACACTCCTTCATGGTATGTGATTGTTGGAAGGCACTGATACGTCTCCGACGTATCGATAATTTCTTATGTTCCATGCTTGTTTTATGACAATACCTACATGTTTTATAGATACTTTATGATGATTTTATGCGTTTTTCGGAACTAACCTATTGACGAGATGCCGAAGTGCCGCTTCTCGTTTTCTCGCTGTTTTTGGTTTCGAAATCCTAGTAAGGAAATATTCTCGGAATTGGATGAAATCAACGCCCAAGCATCTTAGAATTGCATGAAGCTTCCGGAACACCCGAGAGCCGCCGAGAGGGGGCCACAGGCCCACCAGATGACAGGCCGGCGTGGCCAGGGTGTGGGCCACGCCCCCTAGTGTGTCACCGCCTCGTCGACCTTCCGACTCTGCCTCTTCGCCTATATAAAGGTCCCTGACCTAAAACATCGATACGGAAAAGCCACGGTACGAGAAACCATCCAGAGCCGCCACCATGGCGAAGCCAAGATCTGGGGGACAGGAGTCTCTGTTCCGGCACGCCGCCGGGACGGGGAAGTGCCCCCGGAAGGCTTCTCCATCGACACCACCGCCATCTTCATCACCGCTGCTGTCTCCCATGAGGAGGGAGTAGTTCTCCATCGAGGCTAAGGCCTGTACCGGTAGCTATGTGGTTAATCTCTCTCCTATGTACTTCAATACAATAATCTCATGAGCTGCCTTACATGATTGAGATTCATATGTGTTTTGTATCGCTATTCATCTATGTGCTACTCTAGTGATGTTATTAAAGTACTCTATTCCTCCTGCACGGTGTAATGGTGACAGTGTGTGCATCGTGTAGTACTTGGCGTAGGTTATGATTGTAATCTCTTGTAGATTATGAAGTTAATTATTGCTATGATAGTATTGATGTGATCTATGCCTCCTTCATAGTGTGATGGTGACAGTGTGCATGCTATGTTAGTACTTGGTGTAGTCGTGTTGATCTATCATGCACTCTAAGGTTATTTAAATATGAATATCGAATATTGTGGAGCTTGTTAACTCCAGCATTGAGGGTTCGTGTAATCCTACACAATTAGTGGTGTTCATCATCCAACAAGAGAGTGTAGAGTAGAGCATTTATCTATTTATTCTGTTATGTGATCAGTGTTGAGAGTGTCCACTAGTGAAAGTATAATCCCTAGGCCTTGTTCCCAAATACTGCTATCGCTGCTTGTTTACTGTTTTACTGCATCTGTACTGCCTGCAATATTTCCACCATCAACCACACGCTAGTTGTAGCATCAAGCTATATTCTGGTGCCGTTATTACTGCTCATATTCATTCATACCACCTGTATTTCACTATCTCTTCGCCGAACTAGTGCACCTATACATCTGACAAGTGTATTAGGTGTGTTGGGGACACAAGAGACTTCTTGCTTTGTGGTTGCAGGGTTGCATGAGAGGGATATCTTTGACCTCTTCCTCCCCGAGTCCGATAAACCTTCGGTGATCCACTTAAGGGAAAACTTGCTGCTGTTCTACAAACCTCTGCTCTTGGAGGCCCAACACTGTCTACAGGAAAAGAAGCGTGAGTAGACATCCAGCACTTTTCTGGCGCCGTTGCCGGGGAGGAAAGGTAAAAGGTACTCACACTCCGGATCTCGGCTACTAAGCTATTTTCCGGCTCCGTTGTAAGTACTCGAAGCTATTTCCTTTAGATCCTGCAATTGCATCTTTTTGTTTCTTGTTTTACACTAGTTAGGCATAATGGACAATGACATGGAGCTTTTTAAGCTATTTCCTGAGTTAAGACATGGATGGTTTGATGCGAAAATTAAAAAACCCATGGAACATATTAGTATGAATACTTTGAATACCATTGTTGCTAATGATATGGAAAATTCTAAGCTTGGGGAAGCTAGTTTTGATGAGCATGATATTTTTAGTCCCCCAAGCATTGAGGAGAAAATTTTCTTTGATGATACTTTATCTCCTATTTATGATGATTATAATGATATTGGTCTTTTGGTGCCACCTGTTATGGAGGATAAATTTGACTATGATTACAATATGCCTCCTATATTTGATGATGAGAATAATAATGATAGCTACTTTGTTGAATTTTCTCCCACTACAACTAATAAAATTGATTATGCTTATGTGGAGAGTAATAATTTTATGCATGAGACTCATGATAAGAATGCTTTATGTGATAGTTATATTGTTGAGTTTGCTCATGATGCTACTGAAAGTTATTATGAGAGAGGGAAATATGGTTGTAGAAATTTTCATGTTACTAAAACACCTCTCTATGTGCTGAAATTTTTGAAGCTACATTTGTTCTATCTTCCTATGCTTGTTACTTTGCTCTTCATGAACTTGTTTATTTACAAGATTCCTATGCATAGGAAGCATGTTAGGCTTAAATGTGTTTTGAATTTGCTTCTTGACGCTCTCTTTTGCTTCAACTCTTATTTCTTGCGAGTGCATCATTAAAATTGCTGAGCCCATCTTAATGGCTATAAAGAAAGCACTTCTTGGGAGATAACCCATGTGTTTATTTTACTACAGTACTTGGTTTTATATTTGTGTCTTGGAAGTTGTTAGTACTGTAGCAACCTCTCCTTATCTTAGTTTTGTTGCATTGTTGTGCCAAGTAAAGTCTTTGATAGTAAGGTTCATACTAGATTTGGATTACTGCGCAGAAACAGATTTCTTGCTGTCACGAATCTGGGCTGAATTCTCTGTAAGTAACTCAGAAAATTCTGCCAATTTACGTGAGTGATCCTCAGATATGTACGAAACTTTCATTCAATTTGAGAATTTTCATTTGAGCAAGTCTGGTGCCTCAATAAAATTTGTCTTTACGGACTGTTCTGTTTTGACAGATTCTGCATTTTATTTCGCATTGCCTCTTTTGCTATGTGGGATGGATTTCTTTGTTCCATTAACTTCCAGTAGCTTTAGGCAATGTCCAGAAGTGTTAAGAATGATTGTGTCACCTCTGAACATGTAAATTTTGATTATACACTAACCCTCTAATGAGTTGTTTTGAGTTTGGTGTGGAGGAAGTTTTCAAGGGTCAAGAGAGGAGGATGATACAATATGATCAAGAAGAGTGAAAGCTCTAAGCTTGGGGATGCCCCGGTGGTTCATCCCTGCATATTTCAAGAATACTCAAGCATCTAAGCTTGGGGATGCCCAAGGCATCCCCTTCTTCATCGACAAATTATCAGGTTCCTCCCTTGAAACTATATTTTTATTCGGCCACATCTTATGTACTTTACTTGGAGCGTCTGTTTGTTTCTGTTTTTGTCTTTGTTTGAATAAATGCTTGTGTGGGAGAGAGATACGCTCCGCTGGTTCATATGAACACATGTGTTCTTAGCTTTTAATTTTCATGGTGAAGGTTGAAACTGCTTCGTTAATTGTTATATGGTTGGAAACGGGAAATGCTATATGTAGTAATTGGTATGATGTCTTGAATAATGTGATACTTGGCAATTGCTGTGCTCATGTTTAAGCTCTTGCATCATATACTTTGCACCTATTATGAAGAAATACATAGAGCTTGCTAAAATTTGGTTTGCATAATTGGTCTCTCTAAGGTCTGGATAATTTCTAGTAAGGGTCGAACAACAAGGAAGACGATATAGAGTCTTATAATGCTTACAATATGTCTTTTATGTGTGTTTTGCTGTACCGGTTCATACTTGTGTTTGTTTCAAATAACCTTGCTAGCCTAAACCTTGTATCGAGAGGGAATACTTCTCATGCATCCAAAATCCTTGAGCCAAACACTATGCCACTTGTGTCCACCATACCTACCTACTACATGGTATTTCTCCGCCATTCCAAAGTAAATTGCTTGAGTGCTACCTTTAAACAATTCAAAATTTATCACCTCTGATTTGTGTCAATGTTTTATAGCTCATGAGGAAGTATGTGGTGTTTATCTTTCAATCTTGTTGGGCAATTTTCACCAATGGACTAGTGGTTCATCCGCTTATCCAATAATTTTGCAAAAAGAGCTGGCAATGGGGTTCCCAGCCCCAAATTAATTAACATTCATAATTTTACAAAAAATAGACACTCCTCCATGGTATGTGATTGTTGGACGGCACCCGAGGATTCGGTTAGCCATGGCTTGAGAAAGAAAAGGTGGGGAGGAGTGTCATCTAAATAAAACTAAAATAAAAAGGCACTCCTTCATGGTATGAGATTGTTGGCAGGCACCCGAGGATTCGGTTAGCCATGGTTTGTGAAAGCAAAGGTTGGAAGGAGTGCCACCCAAAAATAAAAATGTCTAATGGGAGCCGCTCTTTGAAGGTTTGTCTGGCAAGGGGGTTAGAGTGCCCACTGCCATTCGTTGACAACAACAAACACCTCTCAAAATTTTACTTTTATGCTCTCTTTATGTTTTCAAAACCAAAGCTCTAGCACAAATATAGCAATCGATGCTTCCCTCTACGAAGGGCCTTTCTTCTACTTTTATGTTGAGTCAGTTTACCCATTTCTCTCTATCTTAGAAGCAAACACTTGTGTCAACTGTGCATTGATTCTTACATACTTGCTTATTGCACTTGTTATATTGCTTTGCACTGACAATATCCATGAGATATATATGTTACAAGTTGAAAGCAACCGCTGAAACTTAATCTTCCTTTGTGTTGCTTCAATGCCTCTACTATGAATTTATTGCTTTATGAGTTAACTCTTATGCAAGACTTATTGATGCTTGTCTTGAAAGTACTATTCATGAAAAGTCTTTGCTATATGATTCAGTTGTTTAATCATTGTCTTTACCATTGTCTTGAATCGCTGCATTCATCTCATATGCTTTACAATAGTATGATTAAGATTATGTTGGTAGCATGTCACTTCAGAAATTATCTTTGTTATCGTTTACCTACTTGAGGACGAGTAGGAACTAAGCTTGGGGATGCTGATACGTCTCCGACGTATCGATAATTTCTTATGTTCCATGCTTGTTTTATGACAATACCTACATGTTTTATACATACTTTATGATGATTTTATGCGTTTTCCGGAACTAACCTATTGACGAGATGCCGAAGTGCCAGTTCCTGTTTTCTGCTGTTTTTGGTTTCAGAAATCCTAGTAAGGAAATATTCTCGGAATTGGACGAAATCAACGCCCAACATCTTAGAATTGCATGAAGCTTCCAGAACACCCGAGAGCCGCCAGAGGGGGGCCACAGGCCCACCAGATGACAGGCCGGCGCGGCCAGGGTGTGGGCCGCGCCCCCTAGTGTGTCACCGCCTCGTCGACCTTCCGACTCCGCCTCTTCGCCTATATAAAGGTCCCTGACCTAAAACATCAATACGGAAAAGCCACGGTACGAGAAACCATCCAGAGCCGCCGCCATCGCGAAGCCAAGATCTGGGGGATAGGAGTCTCTGTTCCAGCACGCCGCCGGGATGGGGAAGTGCCCCCGGAAGGCTTCTCCATCGACACCACCGCCATCTTCATCACCGCTGCTGTCTCCCATGAGGAGGGAGTAGTTCTCCATCGAGGCTAAGGGCTGTACCGGTAGCTATGTGGTTAATCTCTCTCCTATGTACTTCAATACAATAATCTCATGAGCTGCCTTACATGATTGGGATTCATATGTGTTTGGTATCGCTATTCATCTATGTGCTACTCTAGTGATGTTATTAAAGTACTCTATTCCTCCTGCACGGTGTAATGGTGACAGTGTGTGCATCGTGTAGTACTTGGCGTAGGTTATGATTGTAATCTCTTGTAGATTATGAAGTTAATTATTGCTATGATAGTATTGATGTGATCTATGCCTCCTTCATAGTGTGATGGTGACAGTGTGCATGCTATGTTAGTACTTGGTGTAGTCGTGTTGATCTATCATGCACTCTAAGGTTATTTAAATATGAATATCGAATATTGTGGAGCTTGTTAACTCCGTCATTGAGGGTTCATGTAATCCTACACAATTAGTGGTGTTCATCATCCAACAAGAGAGTGTAGAGTAGATCATTTATCTATTTATTTTGTTATGTGATCAATGTTGAGAGTGTCCACTAGTGAAAGTATAATCCCTAGGCCTTGTTCCCAAATACTGCTATCGCTGCTTGTTTACTGTTTTATCGCATCCGTACTCGCTCGCAAAATTTCCACCATCAACCACACGCCAGTTGTAGCATCAAGCTATTTTCTGGTGCCGTTACTACTGCTCATCATATTCATTCATACCACCTGTATTTCACTATCTCTTCGCCGAACTAGTGCACCTGTACATCTGACAAGTGTATTAGGTGTGTTGGGGACACAAGAGACTTCTTGCTTTGTGGTTGCAGGGTTGCATGAGAGGGATATCTTTGACCTCTTCCTCCCTGAGTTCGATAAACCTTGGGTGATCCACTTAAGGGAAAACTTGCTGCTGTTCTACAAACCTCTGCTCTTGGAGGCCCAACACTGTCTACAGGAAAAGAAGCGTGAGTAGACACAAGGCACCCGAGGATTCGGTTAGCCATGGTTTGTGAAAGCAAAGGTTGGAAGGAGTGTCACCCAAAAATAAAAATAAACTACATCATGGGAGCCGCTCTTTGAAGGTCTGTCTGGCAAGGGGGTTAGAGTGCCCACTACCATTCGTTGACAACAACAAACACCTCTCAAAACTTTACTTTTATGCTCTCTATATGATTTCAAAACATAAAAAGCTCTAGCACATGATTTTATCCCTGCTTCCCTCTGCGAAGGGCCATTCTTTTACTTTATGTTGAGTCAGTTTACCTACTTCCTTCCATCTTAGAAGCAAACACTTGTGTCAACTCGTGCATTGATTCTTACATACTTGCTTATTTGCATTCATCATATTACTTTATGTTGACAATTATCCATGAGATATGCATGTTGAAAGTTGAAAGCAACTGCTGAAACTTATATCTTCCTTTGTGTTGCTTCGATGCCTTTACTTTGAATCTATTGCTTTATGAGTTAACTCTTATGCAAGGCTTTTGATGCTTGTCTTGAAAGTACTCTTCATGAAAAGTTTTGCTATATGTTATCTAATTGTTAGCAACTATAGATCATTGCCTTGAGTCATTTCATTCATCTCATATGCTTTGTAATAGTATGATCAAGGTTATGTAAGTAGCATGTCACTACAGAAATTATTCTTTTTATCGTTTACCTACTCGAGGACGAGTAGGAACTAAGCTTGGGGATGCTGATACATCTCCAACGTATCCATAATTTCTGATGTTCCATGCTTGTTTTAGGACAATACTTACATGTTTTGCTCGCAATTTATAATGTTTTTATGCATTTTCCGGAACTAACCTATTAACAAGATGCCACAGTGTCAGTTCCTGTTTTCTGCTGTTTTTGGTTCCAGAAAGGCTGTTCGGGCAATATTCTCGGAATTGGACGAAATCACGCCAAACATCTTATTTTTCCCGGAAGCATCCAGAACACCGAAGGAGAGTCGGAGGGGAGCCAGGGGGCCCCACCCCACAGGGCGGCGCGGCCAAAGGGGGGGCGCGCCCCCTACTGTATGGGCCCCCCAGAAACCCTTTTGCGCCGCCTCTTCGCCCATTTAACCCCTCGCGACCTAAATCCTCGATACCTTTTGACGAAACTCCAGAAAGACTCCAGGGGCGCCGCCGCCATCGCGAAACTCCAATTCGGGGACGAAGTCTCCGTTCCGGCACCCTGCCGGGACGGGGAAGTGCCCCCGGAAGCCATCTCCATCAACGCCATTGCCTCCATCATGCTCCGTGAGTAGTTCCCCCATGGACTACGGGTTCTAGCAGTAGCTAGTTGGTATTGTCTCCTCCATGTACTTCAATACAATGATCTCATGAGCTGCCTTACATGATTGAGATCCATCTGATGTAATCGGTGTTGTGTTTGTTCGGATCCGATGGATGATACATTATGATTAGTCTATCTATAAAGTTTGTGAAGTTATTGTTGCAGCAATCTTGTTGTGTTTAATGCTTGTCACTAGGGCCCGAGTGGCATGATCTTAGATTTAAGCTCTATACTTATTGCTTAGATTGTATCTACAAGTTGTATGCACATGTCTATGTCCGGAACCAAAGGCCCCAAAGTGACGTAAATTGGGACAACCGGAGGGGAAGGCGTAGGTGTGAGGATCACATGTTTTCACGGAGTGTTAATGCTTTGCTCCGGTACTCTATTAAAAGGAGTACCTTAATATCCAAAGAGATTCCCTAGAGGCCCGACTGCCACCGTACTGGTAGGACAAAAGATGTTGTACAAGTTTCTCATTGCGAGCACGTATGACTATATATGGAAAACATGCCTACATAATTAATAATCTTGATGTTCTATCTTAATGCTTTCAATCCTATCAATTGCCCAACTGTAATTTGTTCACCCAACACTTGTCACTTGTTATTGGATAGTTACCACTAGTGTAGATCGCTGGGAACCCCGGTCCATCTCTCATCATCATATACTTGTTCTATATGTCATTGGAAGTAGTATCAACTATTTTCCGGTGCCATTGCTCCGGTGTTACTGCCACCGCTGCTGTGTTACTATTACTATTGCTCTCATATTACTGCTGCTTTCACATCACCCTCGTTACTAGTGCTTTTCCAGTGTGCAGCTGAATTGACAACTCAGTTGTTAAGGCTTATAAGTATTCTTTACCTCCCTTGTGTCGAATCAATAAATTTGGGTTTTACTTCCCTCGAAGACTATCGCGATCCCCTATACTTGTGGGTTATCACCCCGCAGAGGCGGCTGTGACTCTTCGCGACTATCCCCCGGAGCTTAGGTTTTCGGGACGAAGAAATACGCGAAGGAGAGGAGGCCAGAGGGGGCTGTGGGCCCCCTCCCCACAAGGCGGCGCGGCCAGGCCTTGGCCCGCGCCGGCCTGTGAGGTGGGCCCACGGCGGCCCTCCTCGGCTCCCCCTTCTGGCTCCCTTCGTCTTCTGAAAAAATAGGAATTTTCATATAATTTCCGTCAATTGTTGATCTTCCGAAATATTGCATTCTGACGGCGCCTTTTCCAGCAGAATCCTGACTCCGGTACGCGATCCTCCAATAATCATGAAACATGCAAAATAGATGAAATAACATAAGTATCATCTCCAAATATGAAATATATCAATGAATAACAGCAAATTATGATATAAAATAGTGATGCAAATTGGACGTATCAACTCCCCCAAGCTTAGACTTCGCTTGTCCCCAAGCGAAACTGAACTCGGTAAACAGGACCACATGTTTATGGAGTGAAGAGTCGATAAATAAAATACGAACAAGAAGCATCATATTCATTCACACAAGACATTCTAGTAAACAACTTCCTCATATAATTCAACTTGAAACAAGTATAAGGTAATCACAAATAAAGGTGCATAAGAAATCATAATTGGTGATGGCAAACTTCGTTCTTGGTCAGAGAACAATTAACAGGTTATACTTATCTATCGAGCAACGCTCTCATATTAAAGTTTATATGGCACAACTTGCATACTCAATCATAATAATCTCCTCATAATCATTGATAACTTTCAAAGCTATATTCATTCGGATAAAACTTGTACTAAACAAGGAAGAGTAAAAGACATGATGAAGTAAATCACAATATAGATGGTTTGATCACAACAACTCAAATGCTTGCTTAAGATGGAGGGAAATAGGTTTACTGACTCAACATAGAGTAAAAGACAGGCCCTTCGCAGAGGGAAGCGAGGATTAAATCATGTGCTAGAGCTTTTTCAGTTTTGAAATCATATAAAGAGAGTAAAAGTAACATTTTGAGAGGTGTTTGTTGTTGTCAACGATCGGTAGCGGGTACTCTAACCCCCTTGCCAGACAAACTCTCGAAGAGCGGCTCCCATAAAGTTTTATTTTAGGTTGGCACTCCTCCCAAACTTTGCTTTCACAAACCATGGCTAACCGAATCCTCGGGTGCCTGCCCAACAATCTCATACCATGAAGGAGTGCCTTTTATTTTAGTTTTATTTAGATGACACTCCTCCCCACCTTTGCTTTCTCAAGCCATGGCTAACCGAATCCTCGGGTGCCTTCCAACAATCACATACCATGGAGGAGTGTCTATTTGTAAAATTATGAAGGTTAATTAATTTGGGACTGGGAATCCCATTGCCAGCTCTTTTTGCAAAGTTATTGGATAAGCGGATGAAGCCACTAGTCCATTGGTGAAAGTTGCCCAACAAGATTGAAAGATAAAACACCACATACTTCCTCATGAGCTATAAAACATTGACACAAATAAGGGATAGTAAATTTTGAATTGTTTAAAGGTAGCACACGAAGTATTTACTTGGAATGGCAGGAAATACCATGTAGTAGGCAGTTATGGTGGACACAAATGGCATAGGCTCGGGTTAAGGTTTGGATGCACGAGAAGAATTCCCTCTCAGTACAGGTTTTTGGCTAGCAAGGTTAATTAGCAAGCACAAGTGTTGAGGGAAACAAACAAATATACATGTGATAGAAACAATCATGCATCTTCCTTGTAAGCACAAACAATTTTAACTTCAGAATAATAAGCTAAGGAGCTAACAAGAAAGAAAGACAATGAAACAACTATCTACATGTATTTCCCTTTTCTACTTAAACCTCAAGGTGTTATTGCTATTGACCAATGCTAAGTTTGCCAAAACCAAATAGATTTATTCAATGCTCCCAAAGTGATACCAATACTAATAACAATATCAATCATATAATAGAGATTGCAAACTAAAATAAGATGTGCAATATGTAAATGATAAGACTTCTCATTAATATTCCATAACGATAACTCACACCAAGGGATAAATAGACAACCAACTAAAGGAGAGATACTTCCACACTGCAACCCATCTTATATGATAACTTCCCTACTCATGATATGACACTACTTGATAGTAAAAAAATGAAAGATAGTGATGATGTGATACCGCGGCACTCCCCCAAGCTTGGAACAAACCAAGGGGATGCCAATACTGATGATGAATTACTCCTTCGGCGATGGTGGTGATGAATTCCCATCATCAGACTTCCAAGGAAGAGGCTCTCCATCAACAAACGACATCTTTGTCTCGGGAATCCTGAAACTAGCAGCATAGCTTATGTGTTTAAACCTGTTTTCATACTCACAGTTCTGATTCTGAACGTCATAGAGTTGAGCTTGAAGTTTGTTGGTGGTGTCGTGAAGTGAGAGGATGTCGTCCCATAGCTTTGCAGTCTCCTTCTTGTGTGCATCAATAAGTTCAGACACAATCTTGTGGAAGATGTCCACCTCACGCTCAGCCATCTTCTTGTAGTTGAAGACCTCTTGTTCTAGCTTCTCCATCCTGTCTTCCAAGCTTCCTTCTCCTTTAGGACCCTGGACATCTTTGATCTGCAGCTCTCCATCAACGAGCAGCAAATCCTTGGGGTGCATCTTCAGCTTGTTCATGTACAAGTTGGCAACGTCCTCGCAGAAGCTGTCCTTCGGAGTTTCCGACGAAGACATGATGGCTCTAGATCCGAAGCAAATCCTGGCAGAAACAACTCGAAACAAAACACGTCGAGAAAATGATATACGGACCTCCAGGGGTCCGGGGGATTATATAGCAGGAATTTTCACAAGAAAAGGGAAGTACCAGGTCGAACCAGAGTCGGAGAGAGGCGACGAGGTGGCCACCTCATAGGGCGGCGCGGCCAGGCTGGGGCCCGCGCCGGCCTATGGGGGCACGCCCTCGTGCGTCTCCTCCACTCCGTTTCGATCTCGTAATTTTTCATATTTTCCAAAAACAGCAAAAACATTGTTTGGAAAGTAAATCGCGAACTTTTTATTACCGATCGTTACCTATTCAAAGTCGAGTTCGGCGGACTCGTCAATTTGACCTTTGATAAAAGCCTCCGGTGTTTCTACTCGAATAACGTCAACATCTTCATTATAAGAATCACCTGAGATATAATGCTTGAGTCTTTGTCCATTCACCACTTGTGTGGCATAGTCTTGGAGAGAGCTAATTTTAATTGCTCCTGAACGATACACCTCCTCAACGACATATGGTCCTTCCCATTTCGAGAGTAATTTCCCTGCAAAGAATCTGAGACGAGACCGATACAATAGGACTTTATCCCCAATATTAAATTCTCTTTTGATAATCCTTCTATCATGCCATTTCTTAACTTTCTCTTTAAAGAGTTTAGCATTTTCATAAGCTTCACTTCTCCATTCATATAGAGAACTCAATTGTAGCAATCTTTTCTTACCGGCTAGTTTAGGATCTTTATTTAATTCTCTTACAGCCCAATAAGCTTTGTGCTCTAGCTCTAAAGGTAAATGACAAGCTTTTCCATAGACCATTTTATAAGGTGACATTCCCATGGGATTTTTATAAGCAGTTCTATAAGCCCATAGTGCTTCCTTCAATTTACTTGCCCAATTCTTTCTAGTTTTATTAACAGTCTTTTCCAAGATAGATTTAATCTCTCTATTTGATAATTCTACTTGCCCGCTAGTTTGAGGATGATAAGCGGAAGCAATTCTATGATTAATACCATATTTAGCAAGAGTTTTTCTAAAACCACCATGAATAAAATGAGAACCTCCATCGGTCATAATATATCTAGGAACTCCAAATCGAGGAAAAATAATATCTAAAAGCATTCTTAAAGAGGTCTCACCATCAGCACTTTTTGTAGGTATGGCTTCCACCCATTTAGTAACATAATCAACGAGCAACAAGTATATGAGTGTTACCTTCTGAAGAGGGAAAAGGTCCCATGAAGTCAAATCCCCAACAATCAAACGGTTCAATAACAAGAGTATAATTCATAGGCATTTCATTGCGTCCGGAGATATTACCAACCCTTTGACATTCATCGCAAGATAAAATAAACTTCCTTGCATCTTTGAAGAGAGTTGGTCAATAAAAACCTGATTGTAGAACCTTTTGCACGGTTCTATCTCCGGCGTGATGTCCTCCATAAGCACTACCATAACATTTACTCAATATCTCTTGCTGTTCATATTCGGGAACACATCTTCGCAGAATACCATCCACTCCTTCTTTATATAAGTGTGGGTCATCCCAAAAATAATGCCTCAAGTCATAAAAGAATTTCCTCCTTTGCTGGGCTGAAAAGGTTGGAGGCAAGTACTTGGAAACAATAAAGTTAGCATAATCAGCATACCAAGGACTGTCTCGCGAGCTCACCTTTATTACAGCCAATTGTTCATTTGGAAAACTATCATTAACAGGAACAGGATCATAAGCAATATTTTCCAATCTAGACAAATTATCAGCAACGGGATTATCAGCACCTTTCCTATCTACAATATGCAAATCAAATTCTTGCAACAGAAGTACCCATCTAATAAGCCTTGGCTTAGCATCTTTCTTTTGCATAAGGTATCTAATTGCAGCATGATCAGTATGAATTGTAACTTTTGAATCAACAATATAAGATCTAAACTTATCACAAGCAAAGACTACAGCTAACAATTCTTTTTCAGTAGTAGCATAATTCCTTTGAGCAGCATCAAGAGTTTTACTAGCATAATGAATAACATTCAATTTTTTATCTACTCGCTGTCCAAGAACAGCGCCTACAGCAAAATCACTAGCATCACACATAATTTCAAAAGGTAAGTTCCAATCGGGAGGTTCAACTATAGGAGCAGTTGTTAAGGCTTTCTTTAGAGTTTCAAAAGCTTCCTTACAATCATCATCAAAAACAAAAGGTACATCTTTTTGAAGAAGATTAGTAAGAGGCTTTGAAATCTTGGAGAAGTCTTGTTATCACCAGATTTTAGACGAATCC
>NC_061513.1:344247960-344285453 GCF_022539505.1 Lolium rigidum | reverse complement strand
AAACATCATTCTCCACACCATACGTTTAATCCTTTGTTTACAACAAGCCGGTGAGATTGACAACCTCACTGTTAAGTTGGGGCAAAGTATTTTGATTATGTTGTGCAGGTTCCACGTTGGCGCCGGAATCCCTGGTGTTGCGTCGCACTACACTCCTTCACCAACAACCTTCACGTGGCCTTCATCTCCTACTGGTTCGATAACCTTGGTTTCTTACTGAGGGAAAAACTTGCTACTGTGCGTATCACACCTTCCTCTTGGGGTTCCCAACGGACGTGTGCATCGCGCGCCATCAGCAGCGCATACGCCAGAACCGCGCCTCCTCCGTGCACTTGTGGTTGAGGTCAGGCATCCCCGCGCCAATACGGTAGTAGGTACCATATGGCTCCCGATCCACCTGCACCATACAAATATTTCAGAATTTACAACATGCCAATAGAATTTATGAAAACTCGGATTGCAAAAGAGTGATCGGTTACCTGCTCAGCGGTAAGAATGTCCAACTCCTCAGTGTAGTGCATGTACATGATCGTTGGACCGCTCGTCATCTCGGAGACATTGTCCCAAAGGTATGCCCAAGTGGGCTCCCGATCAAGGTTGTTCCGGTGATAAGGCCATGGCCTCTCGTTGAGTTGCCTGGGCTGCCCAACTGATAGGCGGTCCCAGCTCCATACGGAAAGTAGGAGCAAGCATCCACCAATACCGCCGCTCCCAGTCCTGCGACAAGCTTCGTCCAACTGCGTACGTAAGACATTTGGTTAGTACTTTGTCTAGCACACTACTATAGAAGAATAGTACATACAACAAATCATCACCTGCCGGTAGAGGTAGGCAAGTGTCACTATTCCCCAACTCCACCGGTGCTCCAACACCGTAAGCGCCTTGAGCCAACACCAATGGGCCAGCTTCCCACCACTGTCAGCAAACAGAGTCCTCGAAATCATGTACCATAAGTACACGCGGGTGTACGTCCTCAGAGTGTCCCTGTTGGCCCCTTGAGGGCATTGTCCAAAATTAAGCCTAATCCAAGAGAAAGCTGCGCCAGCGGGAGCTCTCGCCTTTGGATCTGCTGGTGGCGGAGGAGCCATGCCAATAAGATCCTCCATCTGTCAGCGCCACCCATCAGAAGCTGTGTTCATATACAGTGGGTCGCCCTGAATAGGAAGTCCAAGAATCATGGAAACATCCTGAAGAGTAGGGGTCATCTCGTCAGCCCTCAAGTGGAAGGTGTGCGTCTCCGGCCTCCACCGGTCGACAAGGGCGGTGAGTGCCGCGGCGTTCATGTTCGGCCCCCCACGGCTTACAAGCGATATGAACGGGAGAAGACCGGTAGGCTCGATGAACTCCGTGTACCTCTCGTCATACGCTATATCCACTGTGTCATGGTAACGAATCTTCAAAGGGTGAAGATCCGTTCTCTTCTCCGTCATATGAAAAGCCCGGTGATCCCTGTCATACTCTTGATCTAGGAGCCACACCATCCTACATGTTTACACAAATACACCATATTATGAGCCATCCTAACAAATATGAGCACACATACATGAGAATATATCCAAATAAGGCATCACACATACATCACATACATACATATACATACATATCTAGGGATAAAAAAACATATTATGAGCCATTCCTTTAGAAAATATGAGTTATTCCATCACAAATAATAGGCATATGTAACACATTTGAATGCATTTGCATAAGAATATGTACACATACATATCTAGGGTTCCTACACATACACATTCATGAAATTTGATGTCTAGGGTTTCCACGAATCTAGGGTTTGAACACATACATACATACATGTAAAACTTAACATCCATGGTTCCAACAAGTCTATGGTTCAAACACATGCATACAATGAGGCTATCAATTTCAACACATACACATCAATACAGATTCAACAACTAACATTTCCAATCTAGGTTCCATGTCTAAATCGAATTAAATCGGAGCAAATGTTGGATGAATCGAAGGGCAACGAAGGGGAATACCTTGAGGATTGTATGTGGATGGATTTGGCCGGCCAGATCTGTCCAATCCGTGGAGGATTTGGTGGGGGCGGAGGAGAGGCGGTCGGCGGCGGCAGTTGGACGAGAAGCAGAGAGGAGAGAAAGAAAGAAGAAGGCTGGGTCGGGCTGTGGGCGGGCGCGGGCGCCACACTTAAGTGGATGTGTGACGCCCGTGGCATCGGCGCCATACTGTGAAGTGTGGCGCCCGTGGCATTGGCGCCACACATAGAGCCTCGCCAAAACGCCTAAGTCCCAGGCGATTTGTCTTACAGTATGTTTTGGGCAATTACAAGTGCACCTGCCACGTCGGAACGGCGCACCAGCTCAGCGTCGAGGGCGCCACGTCGGCTGTGAGAGTGGCGCCGAAGGCACGGGCGCCACTCGGACATGTGTGGTGCCCATGAGAGGGGCGCCACACAAAAGATTTAGATGAGTGAAATAGTTTGCCCAGAGGTCCAGTCTATGCTATAGTTACCACAAAGGGTTATTTTTGTGTAAATCGCCCTCAAAAAAGTGTAAAATCCCGGCCAACAAAATGGACCGTAGAATACACCCAGTCACCCACCGGCTAATCGCCGGGTTCCAGTAGTATATTATTATACTGCAAGTTGCACAACAGCCCACGCCGTGCATGCATATGCATGCTCCCAGCCGCCCGTGGCCTCTGCATCCATGTGCACGTGTACTCTGCGCCGAGGGCAGTTGGCCAAACGTGCACGATCTGGATATATTGCGTCCGCTCTGTCAATTTGAGGCGGCGATTGGAGTTGCGCGCGTGCGTCCGGGACAGGGTGCCGCGCGGCGTGGTGTCACGTCGTGGTCGTGGCTGGCGGCGTGCGCGTGGCGGCCATCATCACATGCTGTTGCCATGTATGGCGTGATCTGGATCGCCGAATTATTCTACTCCGTCCGGTCGTATACATGGAAGTTGAGAAATATATGAGGGTATGGGTCATGAATTTATTTGGCCAATTGGATCAAAGCTAGGAATTGAGAAGTTTGAAATTCATCTAAGATCTATTCTAAAGAGCCGATCCGAATTTTGATCAAGATCGGGTGGAGAGGTGATTAATCTGACCAGGAAGTGGTGGGAAAAACTAAGACTAACCACTCTAGTAGTACTTTCTTCTTTCCAAAATAAGATGCATATATAGTTTTTAGTCAAAGTCAAACATTTCAAAGTTTAATTACTAACTATATAGGAAAAAGTGTTAACATTTATAATATCAAATTAATAGTGTTATAATCATCATGAAATATATTTCCATATCGCATGCATTTAGTATTTTAGCTATTGATAATTATAGACAAACTATTTTAGGAAGGAAAAGGGTAACATATAAAAATTGATGAATCAATGTAATTTGTGTTGATTAGTGCCCGAATCCTTATGCGATATATATGGACTACATGTGAGGGAGATGACTTGAAGTACAAGAAGATTTTCGCACTAATCTTATCTCCTATTCCCTACCATACACGCATTCTAAAAATGTACTCACATGTTAGCAGTGTACAAAGGATCTTTTTTTTTGCGAATTTTGCAAACATCTTTCTTAGGTTGCAACGTTGCATGTTTGGGTAAACGATAGAAATTTTTGTAACTCTTCGAATGATTCAGAATGTATAAGTTGACTCTACCTAAAACAAACATAGGCAAAAGTAAGAAGTATGTCGGATGTGTTATCACCAGAATTTGACCGAGTCAGAGGTGGGCCGCGATCAAGATGGATTTGAAGAATATACATGGAAGAAATACGTGAATCGGCATGTTATACAAAGTTTTGGGCTAGTTGGCCCGTGTATCTGTAACATATTAGGATACGTGTCGGTTAGTTAGAGTTTGTCTCGTGCACGGTTGGGATTATTCCCACGTTAGAAAGTCCCCTGGACTATAAATATGTATCTAGGGTTTATGGAATAAACAACAACCAACGTTCACCCCAAATCAATCTCGGCGCATCGCCAACTCCTTCGTCTCGAGGGTTTCTACCGGTAAGCATCATGCTGTCTAGATCGCATCTTGCGATCTAGGCAGCACAAGCTTCTTTGTTGTTCATGCGTTGCTCGTACTGAAGCCTTTTTGATGGCGAGCAACGTAGTTATCTTAGATGTGTTAGGGTTAGCATTGTTCTTCGTATCATATGCTGTTGTAGTGCAACCCTTATACATCTAGCCGCCCTTACACCTATCTTAGGTGTAGGGGCGGCACCCCGCTTGATCATTATTTAGTAGATCCGATCCGTTACGGGTGCTCCTTGTTCTTCAAGGATTAGTTTAATATCTGCAATAGTTAGGCCTTACAAAGGGTTGGAGGATCCAGCGGCGCGTAGGGTGGCGTTTGCTAGTCCTAGACAGGATGTTCCGGGGATCAACCTCGTGTTGGTTTTTAGGCCCTGTCTAGGATCGGCTTACGATCACCGTGCGTGGCCGCGAGGCCCAATCGTGAGTAGGATGATCCGATTATGCGGTGAAAACCCTAAATCGTCGTAGATCGCTTTGGCTTTATCTTGATCAAGCAGGACCACCATATATTCGTACACCTCGTACGAATCATGGGTGGATCGGCTCTTTGAGCCGATTCACAGGTAACCCGAGAGCCGATCGAGGCTCGTATTTAATGTTTACGTGTATGCCATGCAGGAAACTAAGCGAGGCATCTCCATCACCTTCCTCGACCAGGTATAGGTCAGGTGGCACGCCCTTGCACCAGCGATCGGACGTGCGTACCGTAGGCTTTGCGGGCCGTCGCTCGGAGGGACCAGGGCCAGCCGCAGCCCTAAGTTGTTCCCGGCTCTACTCGTGTTGCCCGTCGCTGCTCGCCGGTGGGTTTCCGACCGCAACACATTCTCGGCACGCCGGTGGGACAATCTTCTACATCAACCACATCGCCATCTACATCTGAGATGGCGGACGGCACCCTGACTCACGTACGAGGATCCGACCGACGAGCTCAAGAAGAAGTATGACGAGGTCAAAGCTATCCTCGAGGCCGATCTCATCGGCTCTTTTCACAGAACCCGTTCACATGGCATCAGGTGGAAGGGGTTCTCGCCTGATGGTTCGCTCGATGGGATAGACCTCTCTGCCCCGTCAGAAGAACGCACCAGGTCCCTACGTCAGGAGATCAACTACATGGTGGCTCACTCGCTGCACCGCCACTCTGAGAACCTGGTGAACACTTTGGAGCGTGTCGCTCTTCGCGTGATCCAGGAGATCATGAGGCACCAGTACTCTCCGTCAGGACCGGCTCTCGGGACACACCAAGGAGAGATGCCACTCCAGTCCCGTCCACCGCTGCCATTTGCGTTGGCAGCACCAGAAGTGCCGAGCTCACCGGCATTCGTCGTCTACAAGATCGGCGGTGACCTTAGTGACTGCCAGTTCTTGCAGGAGGCGCCTAAGGAGATCCCTCACGGGTACATGTGCATATACGTGCCAGACTGCGGTAACTGGGCGCTCACAAACCAGGCCGCAACATCAGGGACTTCTGGAAAAGCAGGAGGAACGTCGCCGACGTATCTTGAGAAGCGTACGTGGCTAGCTAAGTATGCCACCCCGACGAACCTCCGCAGCTCAGCTCCTGCAGCTTGGCTCAGAGCTGGAAAAGCAAGCATGGCTGGCTAAGTACGCCACCCCGGCGAATCTTCAGAGTTCGACTCCTACAGCCAGCACCGCGGATCAAATCAGTACCATACTGAGAGACCAGTTCGGCATGGTGCCGAAAAGGAGGACAATCGGCTATTCCAAGCCGTATCCCGACGAGTACGAGTTGGTCCCGCTACCACCCAAATATCGGCTCCCTGATTTCTCCAAATTCAGTGGATCAGATGGTTCCAGCTCCATCGAGCATGTGAGCCGATATTTGGCACAGCTAGGAACGGCCTCAGCGTCGGATCCACTACGCGTGAGGTTCTTTGCACAGTCCCTCACGGGATCGGCTTTCGGGTGGTACACTTCGTTGCCACCGGACTAGATCCGGACTTGGAAGCAGTTGGAAGAGCAGTTCCACATGCAGTTTCACTCAGAAGCTTCCGAGGCCGGCATTGCCGATCTAGCTCAAATACGTCAGAAGCGTGGAGAAACGGTGGCAGAATACATCCGGCGCTTCGTAAATCTCGAGGAACCGATGTTATTCGGCTCGTGTGACCGAAAAGAGGCAGTCGAGTTGGCAGTAGTGGGCCTTGCCTCACAAATCAAGGATATGGCCTCCCAAGCGGACTACCCTTCACCGGCGCACATGGTTCGTAAACCGTCGCATATGAACAAGCGCCATCCGGACTTGTACCAGGACAAATTCAAGCGTGCGGTAGTCCCGGTTGAGGCGGATGAAGACGAAGGCTCGCGGGAGATCAAGAGGTAGCAGTGGCTGAATGGACTCGGGGGGCACCCCCGTGTCCTGCAAATGGGTTAAGCCACCAGGTCCGCCCAGAGGGTTTGATTTTGACGTGACCAAAACTGAACAAATCTTCGACCTCTTACTCAAGGAGAAGCAGTTGAAGATACCCGAAGGCCTCAAATTCCCCACGGTACAAGAGCTGAACGGAAAGCCATACTGCAAATGGCATAACTCGGTCTCCCATGCCACCAACGACTGCAGGGTGTGGCGTCAGCAGATCCAAATGGCGATAGAACAAGGACGTCTGATTTTCAACCAGTACGCCATGAAGGTCGACACCCACCCTTTCCCCGCCATTAACATGGTGGGGTGCACTTACCCTGAAGGTTGCCAGCCAGGATCCTCGTTCAGCATCAACATGGTAGGACTTGGACACCACGCTGGCAAGGATGGAGACGAGGGCAGCTGCTCTCGTAGCAAGGACACAGAGGAGGCCGCTCCACGCGATCGGCTCCGTCACGATGGCAAGCGCTACGTCACAGAGGGAGAAGTGAAGAACATAAGATATCAGCGACCTCTCTCTGATCACCTCCTCAACAAGTATGTGAGTCAGTATGACCAACGCCGACGATCCAGCGATGATGATGAAAGAGATCGTCCCGGCCGTAGAAGCCGTGAAGACATCGTCGGCATGATCGCGATGAGGAGGAGTACGAGCGCTATGCCAAGGAAAAGTCAAGGGAGCAAGACGACGAGGATAGGCACCTGGGACCGTCCTTTCTTCGGACACTCGCCGGGATTCAGGAATGAGCCGATTGCCTACAATCGGCAATTGCCCAGAATGTAACCAGAAGAAGAAGGAGGCGGCCAACGTGTCCGTGTTCCAACGCTTAGGGCCTCTCCCGCCTCGAAGCAAACACGCTGAGTCCCCTCGGTTGGAAGATCTCGAGGATTTGGAAGACGAGGGAGAAGAAGAAGAAGACAGGTGCCACCGGCCAAGGTGGTGCCCTGATGGACTCAGCCGCTCCCAAAAGCGTAGGGTTCAGCGACTGCGTGGCTTGGAGGAAGCCGAAAGGTTATACCTGCACACGCTAAGGAAGGCGCGGCCTGATCTGGCCGCGAAAATTCAGCGAACCCTGGACGAAGAGGGTCGACCACAGAAGATGGAGTGGCGCCCCAAGCAAAGGAAAGCCGATGATGAAACATCGGCTGGCACAAACATGGTGTTCATCCTTCCTTCGGAGTTCAGCGCTCCAGGATTAGACGAGGCACCTGTGGCACAACTTGACTGCGGCCCACGGCCGGTTATCTTTGAGAAGCCACGAGAAAGAAGCTACAGACATCTGAAGGCCCTGTACTTGCGAGGTTATATCGATGGGAGGCCTGTCAATAAGATGCTGGTGGATACCGGAGCGGCAGTCAACATTATGCCATACTCTATGCTACGTCGGTTGGGACGCTCTAGCGCGGATTTGATCAAGACCAACGTGACATTGAGCGATTTCAACGGCCAAGCGTCTGACGCACAAGGTGTTCTGAACGTGGATCTGACCGTAGGAAGGAAAACTATCCCTACGATGTTCTTCATCGTCGATAGCAAGAGCACCTATGCTGTTCTGCTAGGAAGAGATTGGATCCACGCCAACTGTTGCATTCCCTCCACGATGCACCAATGCGTAATACAGTGGGATGGAGATGAGGTAGAGGTCGTCCAGGCCGATGACTCAGCCGAGATTTCAACGGCTGGCATGAATGCTTGGGAAGCAGCAGGCCAAGAGCCACTCTCAGGTATCAATTTGGATGACTGCGAGCGCATCGACGTGACGAAGGGCAAGGTTAGGCTGGTCTTATCCACTGGCCTGACCGAGTAGCAAGAGCAAACCGATGAGCAAACATGGCGAGGCCGATCCTTGGGATCGGCCACAAAGATATATGAAGGAAAATTACAAAACCTTCATTGAGCGCTTCGATCAATATGGAGGCCGATTCCAGCAATCGGCCAAAATTATCCTCACCACATGTTCTGCTTGTGTTCAACATCAATCTACTGGGCAGCAGTTTTACGTCGGCTGATGAGAGTCAACACGAATCCTAACGGAGCCGACGTGCAAATACGGTGCCTTGGCTAACCACAAAGCCGATATCTGCAGTCACCTGGCAGATTCGGCTCGGGGGGCATCTAATTATCAGATGAACAGGTGCAGATGAAATGTGTGCAGTGAAATGTTGGGGGCCGATAGGAAAATCGGCCAATAAAATTTTTTTTTTCAGCATCACGATATACAGCCGATGCAAGGGCATCGACTTTAGAACTAAGGAACAAAGCTTCCTCAGCTGCAATGAGCCGATTGCAACGGTACCGTCAGAAGTCAGTTTTGGCGTACAACATCGGTTTTCAACGAGGGAAGAGGCAATCGATGGGGTCGAGAGCAGCTGAATCGGCCGGGTGGCTGTCTCAGGATTATCTGAGTTCCAAGCCTTTGGGCTGATCTGTGCATCCTCGCCAGTATTCTCGCCTTGAGTAAGGCTCGGGGGGCAGCAGGCCTGGTAGATGCTCTGTTTAGGAGCCGATTGGGGTACCATCGGCTGATCCTTCGTCGTAACCTTCTTCACAAAATGATGAGTGCTCGCAGAAGAGGATCGCTGAAACTGGTGGGAGAAATTTAAAGGCTCTCCTGAAGACTCTACATTATCCACCAGATCTCAAGGTCGTCAGTTGAAGAAGTGGAGGATGGATCGTAAAGGACCGATGCGTTGCTATCGGCTCATTAAGCATTGGCTAAGGGGACAAATCGGCAAGATCAGTATGAGGGGAAATCGGCTAAATTGGCTCAAAGGAAATCGGCAAAATCAAATTGGGGAAATCCTTCATTGATAAACAAGATTTCTTACATAAAGAGCTGATTGCTCCCAAAAGGAAGTACTAGGGGATACATTGCCCTGTCTACTACTACTGATCCTATGCTAATGGTCCTAATCTATGGGCTGTCGCTGCCCTCGTCGTCGCCGTCATCGCCGCTGTCGGCGCTACTCCCGGCGGGCTCATCGTCGCTGCTCCAGCGGCCGCCGGCCGGGCCCTCATTGTCCTCATCTTCCTCGTCAGCGTCGTCGTCGTCGCTGTCGAAGTCGCTGAGGTTCCCCGGCCAGGGGCAGAACCGTTTGGCCGGCGGCTCGTCGGAGGGGGTGTCGTCCTCCTCCTCTTCCTCCTCCTTCTCCTCCTCCTCCTCGGGGGAGGTGAAGTCATCGCAGGAGAAGCGATCGTCATCGCTCTCCTCCTCCGTTTCCCCGTCGGCGAGGAAGCAGAGGTCACTTTCCCCGTCGGTCAAGGACTTGTCGTCCTCAGACCAGACGGAGAAGTCGTGGCTAGACTCCTCCCCGGCTTCGATGGCGCGGCGGGTGTTCGCCGCGTGGATCTCCTCTTGGTTCGGCTCCGGCGTCGGCTCGCGGGAAGAGGAAGACTGGGTGGAAAGATCCGATGAAGCAGAGGAGGAAGAAGACATGGTGGCGCAGGAGGGCTTTTGGAGTGCTAATGCGAAGGGGATGCGGAAGTAAACTGTTCGGAGCGGTTAAATAAAAGGGGATATAGTGGAAATTCAATGCCACAGCAGTTTCCGAGGAAGTGGTGCCTAAAAAAAAAAACTGCCAGGTCACGCGGAGAAGTTGAGAAGGCAAGGCATCATGATGAAGGATACTGCGACGGTTCTGCCACGACATGACCCGACGAAGAAAAGCAGAGTGATTTTGGAATTATCAATTCCAAAACCAGGGGGGCATGTGTTATCACCAGAATTTGACCGAGTCAGAGGTGGGCCGCGATCAAGATGGATTTGAAGAATATACATGGAAGAAATACGTGAATCGGCCTGTTATACAAAGTTTTGGGCTAGTTGGCCCGTGTATCTGTAACATATTAGGATACGTGTCGGTTAGTTAGAGTTTGTCTCGTGCACGGTTGGGATTATTCCCACGTTAGAAAGTTCCCTGGACTATAAATATGTATCTAGGCTTTATGGAATAAACAACAACCAACGTTCACCCCAAATCAATCTCGGCGCATCGCCAACTCCTTCGTCTCGAGGGTTTCTACCGGTAAGCATCATGCTGCCTAGATCGCATCTTGCGATCTAGGCAGCACAAGCTTCTTTGTTGTTCATGCGTTGCTTGTACTGAAGCCTTTTTGATGGCGAGCAACGTAGTTATCTTAGATGTGTTAGGGTTAGCATTGTTCTTCGTATCATATGCTGTCGTAGTGCAACCCTTATACATCTAGCCGCCCTTACACCTATCTTAGGTGTAGGGGCGGCACCCCGCTTGATCATTATTTAGTAGATCCGATCCGTTACGGGTGCTCCTTGTTCTTCAAGGATTAGTTTAATATCTGCAATAGTTAGGCCTTACAAAGGGTTGGAGGATCCAGGGGCGCGTAGGGTGGCGTTTGCTAGTCCTAGACAGGATGTTCCGGGGATCAACCTCGTGTTGGTTTTTAGGCCCTATCTAGGATCGGCTTACGATCACCGTGCGTGGCCGCGAGGCCCAATCGTGAGTAGGATGATCCGATTATGCGGTGAAAACCCTAAATCGTCGTAGATCGCTTTGGCTTTATCTTGATCAAGCAGGACCACCATATATTCGTACACCTCGTACGAATCATGGGTGGATCGGCTCTTTGAGCCGATTCACAGGATAACCTGAGAGCCGATCGAGGCTCGTATTTAATGTTTACGTGTATGCCATGCAGGAAACTAAGCGAGGCATCTCCATCACCTTCCTGACCAGGTATAGGTCAGGTGGCACGCCCTTGCACCAGCATCGGACGTGCGTACCAGAGGCTTTGCGGGCCGTCGCTCGGAGGGACCAGGGCCAGCCGCAGCCCTAAGTTGTTCCCGGCTCTACTGTGTTGCCCGTCGCTGCTCGCCAGTGGGTTTCTGACCGCAACAGGATGGCGGGCTCAAACGTAATGTACTTAGGAAGCAGGGCTATGTGGCTATGTTGCAATGTAGGAACTACATCAGACGGAGATCGAGGACATTGCCGCTGATAGCGCATGGGCATTTGATGATAAGAATATCACATATTGGTGGCCACAGAGATGATACTGGAGTGTCCGCCAATCATTCCAAAGGCTTCCTTTATCCTTTTACTAGCACAAATACCACTATTTCCATTAACATAGCCATTTTAAAACTGTGTGTAAAGGGTTGTCTTTTAATAGTATAAAGAAAAAACGTAATATTTTTTCTAGGTCAGCTTAGAAAAAGCAATTTCGCGATTTCATAGTTTCAACTAAGATTTTCTAATCCCCTCATACTCCCTTCGTTCACAAATAAGTTTACTTCTACCTTGTGTACAAAGTCAAATTTATAAAAAAGAGTAGCAACATATATACATATATCTATAATTACCCGGCATTCTAGGTTTAGCCAATGGAAAACCTCTTAAAATTTGACCAAATATTAAGAAAATATATCAACATCTATAATACTATGTATATGCATGTAATAAATAATATATTTTACGATGTTTGAAAAAATATCTATTTTATATTGTGGGTGTAGATTTTTTTTTCTACACAATTGGTGAAACATTACGGAAGCTAGATTGACTTTGACTAAACCCATAATGCATGGTAATTATAGATACATGGAGTATCATCAAATTGGTATATTGCCAATCTATATTTCTATACGTATCTAGTGATACAATTTATTGTAATAAACGGTATTACTCTTCCTATAAAGTTGGCAAAAGTTCAATAACTCTAAGGCTATAAATGCACTTGTTTCCAGATAGAGGGTTTAAGATGTTGCCCAAAAGAAAAATAATTTATAACTCACTTTTTAGTCACCGTACCCTTAGTATATAGCCAAGTTCTGCCTGATCACGATTTTGTTCTGTGCAGCTTCGTAAGTGAGAAGTTACCGGGAACGTTAAGATCCCATGCCCCCCCTGCTTCCTCCATTGACCAATCCAATGCCCAAAAGCTGATAAATTCCGGCCAAACAGAATGGACCGAGGACTAAACCCACAGGCCAATCGCCAGGTCTTCACCTATTGATGATTCTAGCAGCATTGTGCGTCATCAGCTAACGTAGGCTCAAATAAAATAAACTAAAAGTGGAATTAACTAGAGTCTAGCAAGTGGGATTGTCGCACGTGGCCATCCACGACCCTCATACTATAAATACACACCGGATCCATCGCCTCCAACACAAGACTACACACTGGCTTCCTAGTGTGTGCCTCGCACAGTATCGATCTTCTCCACTAGGAATATCTCATGATCTAACGCCACACCGGTGTCATACTTAGGTGTTGGTGCCCCACCAAACCCCGGTGACCAAGACCAGACTGAATCAATCACCCGGGTACGCATGGATAGCAGCAGCTGGTTTAATGGCGACGGCGCCAACAGCGGCGGCGCCGGCGGAAAGATCGGCTACATGTGCGGCTACGCCGCCAGGTGCATCCTACGGACCTCTACTTAATTCACACAGCCACCGCAAATTGTTCGGGAACTCTGCAATAGTATACGGAGAGTATGAGCAAATCATCTCATCCTGATTACGTGCTCTTGATTTGTGCGTGCAGCTACGCCCCTTCAGCGTCGCAGTACAGGGAGGAGGAGCAGCTGCATGAAATGCTCCTCAACTCACAGATTCAGCAACACCTCGACCAGGCAAGAATGAGTTCGACCATGCTGAATAATCTTGTGCATGAATGCACCAGAATACCAGATCATGCAGCCAATAGGCATATGCCAATAAGTCGACCCCTAATTTTGGTGTGTGGGAACTTGCAGATCAGGATGCAAATGAACTTGGACGATGTCGAGGCAGCTACGTACGGCGGCGCCGTCCATTCCGGTGATATCAGCACCGTCATGGACGACTTCGACTTTCTCTCTTCGCACCACGCCGCCGCTGCCTGCAGCTTTCCCTCCTCTTCGGCCTCCACCTCCTTCCGCTCCGCCTCGCTCTCCTGCAGCCCGGAGATCAGCTCCACGGCGCCGGACGTCCTCGCGGCCCCGCAGATCAGCATCCAATTCCCCGAGGTCTCCTCATTCGTGGCACCCGCCGGAGTGGTGCTCCCCTACGACGACCAGTACGTTGCCAGCTCCCACGACACGCCGGCCAGAATGGCGCCTAGTGGGATGTCGACGAGGGCGAGCGCGTTCAGGCGCTACGAGCAGCACCTCTCCCCCCGGAGGAGGCTGACAAAGCCGGCATGCGGGCAGAGGATGTTCAAGACAGCCATGTCAGCCCTTGAAAAGATGCACACGGCGATGAAGTACAGCCAGCAGCAACAGAATCAGCAGTACTATTACCAGCAGCCGCAGGAGCAGATGTTGGCTGCCGAATCGTCGGGAAACCAGCTACAGCACATGATATCCGAACGTAAGCGCCGGGAGAAGCTCAACGACAGCTTCCACGCCCTCAAGACCGTCCTCCCTCCCGGCTCCAAGGTAGATTTCTATCAAGTCCAAGGTCTCACTAGCTAGTACTGTAGCTACTGCTGCTTCTTTGACTAATTAACTAATTTGTTTCGATCTTCTCTTCTGGCTGTAGAAGGACAAGACCTCGATACTGATCATTGCGAGGGAGTACCTGACTTCTCTCAAGTCCAAGGTCTCCGAGCTTGAGGAGAAGAACCAAGCACTCCAGGCGCAGCTGGCCCAGCGCGTTACCAGCGGCGCCAGCGCCGACGAAGACAAGACCGAGGCCGGTGAGCATGTCGAGATCCAGATAACGACGGCGGAGGGTGATCAGAGTGGGGAGATTTGCACCGTGAAGATCGGGATGTGGCCGGCGCGCAGCAACACGACGGACACGGTGGTCAGGACGCTGCAGTGTCTGAAAGAGCAGATCGGGGAAGACGTCAGCCTGATGTCCATGAGAATCGACGACGGGCCTCATCGAGCAATCCTGACATTGCACCTCAAGGTACAGTACAGTTTAGTTCTTAACCAGTCAACTTATTATTACCATTTAAGACTGAGGGGTACAGTATAATGGACTACTAGCACTTTTCAGTTTGATCATATGTTACTGGGATCACTTCACTAAACTAAAGTACGTTAGCACCTAGTAATAGCAATCTGGCCTGTATGAACGCATGTGTCAACGTGCGAGCCCAAAAAAAAAGAAGCATTTGCGTTGCAGCAGCGTATACGAATCTTTGAGTGCAAACAATGGAACGCACCAATCAGATTCGTGACTCTGTTTCGTACGTTGACCGCAAGATTTTTGATGAAAAGTAAAACCCATGATATCACACTCTCTGAACCTATTAATTAACCCCTGCTTCCGTTGCAGTTGGCGTCGGGTGCGAAGTGGGAGGAGGAGGAGACGGTCAGGGAAGTTGTGACCAAGGCCGTCACTGGCACACCAGCGCCGTAATCCATGGATACGCCGTCTGCCGTGCACCGTGGATATGCTGGCGACGGCCCGTAGCCGTCGGCACTGAATGATAAAGCTTCTCATGGACGATCGTGATGAGCACGTCGTCATCGTGTTTCTCTTCCATGCTTGAGGAGTCAGGAGACAACTACAGGGAAAAAGTGATATGCCGACGACCATGAGCTATGCTGACGGCTATTTATCGGGGTCGTCGGTGTAGGCTCAGGATGGCTACGGACGGCACAAAACCGTCGGCATAGCTGGAGCTAAGCCCAGAGCACAATCAGGCCGTAGGCATCAATGGAGCTATGTCGATGGTGGCCCTCGGTATAGCTCGGCTGTCAACATAGATCGTAGACACGTGGCGTTGGTGACCAACTGTTGACAAACGCATGACGGTACAGGGCTATGCCGACAACAATGCCGTTGGCATAGATCCTTTACCTTTTTGTGCATAAAATATTTTATTCCCTATGTATGATTTAGTTATGTTTGCATTTGATTTTTTTGGTTGCATGATACTTTTAGTTTCTAGTAATATATCACATAAAACAAAAAAATATAAATGTTTTGTTTAAAAAAAATTCTTATGCATATGGCCTCACATAAAATGATATAGCAAGAGAATCCCAGAACCAAAATTATGGCATAGTTTGTTCAAATGACCACATAATATGCATATACGTGCATCTTGGGATGTCAATCAATGTTGATGTTTGGTTTTTAATTGTCTTTTCACAAAAAATCCATTTTTTATTTTCTAAGTGGCAAAAATTGTTTTTTTTGTGAAACACCTACAAAAAAATTATTAAAATTGGACCATCCAAATTTTCAGACCAGTAGACCACATTGTGTGTAGAAATCACCAACTAGTTGCATCTCAAAATATTTCTAGCTATCTCTCACCGAAAGGACAAATAGTGGTGTATTCATATGGAAGGGGCGGCAAATTTGAACTACAGGTGTTTGATAGTTTGCTGATGATTTTTTCAGAAAGTCATTTTTATGTTCCCAACTATCAACTTTATTATAGATACACAGTTTCTTTTGCAAGACTACACCCCCCTAGATAATAATGTTCATGCCCACTGTTTTGGTCACATTTTAAATCAATCATAAGTAATTCAAAAAATAAAATATAAACTAAAATGGTTTCTTGGTATGTGCTTCACAAAAAGACCGTTTTTGGCTCTTATAGTACAAAAATGGATTTTACGTGCAAATATTATTAAAGCCCCCAACACCTTGATTGCTAGCCATCAGAAGATGCACACATGTTTGAAGGTGTTACATTTTTATTAGAGCATACCACATAAACTTGGCAGGAACCCTCTTCCTAGGGCGCCCACCCTCAACATCACCCGGGTCATCTCGTCTGATCTTATACTGCAATGCAGTGCACACCGGGCATGCATCCAAATTCTCGTACTCACCGCTGTAGAGGATGCAGTCATTAATGCATGCATGTATCTTTTGCACGTCTAATCCTAGAGGGAAGACAACCTTCTTCGCTTCGTACGTACTAGCGGGCAATTCGTTACCCCTTGGAAGCTGCTTCTTAATTATTTTCAGCAACTTTTCAAATACTGATTCAGTGATACCGTTCTCTCTACCTTCCATCGCAACAATTCCTGTGTGCTACCTAGCTTTTTCTGGCCATCTTCGCAAGTTGGGTACAACAATTTGTTGTGATCCCTCTAACATCTGGTCAAAGTTCAACCTTTCCTTTTCAGTTTCACATTCTCTCCTTGCATCAGCAATGGCCCGACCAAGATCATCAGCAGGCTCATCTGGTGACTTTTGATCTTCTGCTTCATTGTCTTCATTTCCTTCTCATGGAAAACAACCCCCATTTGCAGTATCACCGTATTCAACGAACATGGGATAGTTATCATCATCCTCTTCTCATTCATTGTTTTCCATCATAACCCCTCTTTCTCCGTGCTTGGTCCAACAATTGTACTAGGGCATGAAAACGGACCGCAGCAGGTGGCTGTGAATGGTACTCAAGAAAAAGTAATTTATGACATTGTTACAGTTAACACATGGACAATATATAAAACCACCATTTTTGTTTGCCTCAGCCACGTCGATAAAATTTCTCAGGCCCGAAGTGAGCTCGTCAAAGTGTCGGTCAATGTACATCCATTGCCGATTCATCTGCATGATATAATTAAGCTTATCAAAAACCATTATATAACATCATGATTAGTGAAACGATGTATATATATACACATGCATTTTATCAATGATAGATGAAAGGATAAAGTTGTTAACTGTTGTGGGTATACTTCATGGGTGTACCATCGACAGTGCCTAGATCCGGCAAGTCCGGGTGACCCACAGATGGTGATGTGGCATATGGCCCATCGGGCGGCCCAGTTGTTGTTGATCGTGAAGGATGAAGCCCAGCCCAGGATCAGGGAGCCGGATCCCAACCGACCTACGAAGGAGGCCGGATCCGTGGAGGCCCATGAGGAACCCGGATCAAGTACGACATAGATGGTAGGTGGATCCTTGACGTACACGGCAAAACATTGTACCGTAGTTAGGTAACCTGTAATCCGGCTAGGACTCTCCATGTAACCCTAGATTCGTGCGCCTTTATAAGCCGGATCCTGGGAGCCCTAGAGGCACAACTACAACTCACTGTAACAACGTGAAAGCGCCCAGATAATTCCAGACAAGCAGCAGTAGGCCCTGTCTTCGAGCAGGTGTTCCGAAGCTGGGTAAATCGCGTACCAGTGTCCCGAGTGCTCTCCGCCCTATGGCCCCTACTTCTTTTCCCCCTCGTGAGGATCCCTCCTCCGAGGTACCGTCGAGTAGGCAACGACATTAACCTCGATGGAGAAGAAAAAAGACAGTTAAGTGTGGCTTGTTTTGTGTGAACTCAAGTGGCAAAAGCTCTTAGGCATTTCATCGAACACCTCTTGTGCATATGAAGAGGGCAAAGCAACATACACCTCTCTTGTGTTAAGAAATGGAAAATGGCTAACTGTGGCTCACACTTGGGCAGGGCAAGGTTTATGTAGGCAGATGGGCACTTCGTCCCGGTTGGTAAGGCAAACCGGGATTAGAGGGTTTCGAAGCCTGACACGGCCTGTCACGCCCTGCTGCAGCCCCTTTAGTTCCGGGTTGTATTACAAATCGGGACCAAAGACCCCAAATGAACCGGGACCATAAGGTGGCGTCACGCCATGCTAGTCGAACCGGGACCAATGTTCCCCACTGGTCCCGGTTTGGTTTAAAACCGAGACTAAAGCTCTTAGGGATGAAAGCCTTGTTTTTTACTAGTGACCTGTATCTTAACGTATATACACGGGCAGTTTTGACTTGTTTTAGTCTGACTTCCTCCACACCCCCCCCCCCCTCTCCGGTGCTAAAGTTCCGGACAGTTCCAAACATAAACCTTGTTTTCGATCTACTTGTGTTATACCGCACGCACCAAATCTCCCGTGCACGCGGCCGCTTTATTCCACGTGCGGTAGAAAAGTTAGCGTGCATGAAAGCTTAGCGCGTCTATTAGAGCCTATTTTCCGGCGGAAGCGCGCTAAACTGATAATTTTTACCGCGCGAGCGTCTTTTAGCGCATATGTTGAAGATGATGTAATATCTACTCAACTTTCGTACCTGGGAAAGCAAAGAACAAAATTTTCTCGCCCTTATAGTTACGATAACATTGAGGTCACGCCACTAGACCTGACTTCCTCCAGGACTGCTCAAACAAAACAAAAAAAGCTAACTGCCCTCACATCCCAACGGGGACTGGACCAAACCTGACAAAAACGAACTTGCATGTGAACTATCCTTCCCATAAATTTCGGCTAGAAGTTGAATAAAACCATTGGTAATACTATCCCGTGCCCACTGCCTATTCCCTGATACTGACAGAAAGTGTCTTTGATACATGGGTATCAATGCTCCAATTTTATGTTTTCTAAAATTTTAAAACCTCATATTTCTATGTTTCTAAAAATTATGATGTTAAATATATCGATAGATATGTATAGTAGGGATGCATACAAAAAATCCAGTTAAAAAATATGTTGTATTTTGAGAAATATAAAAAAGATAAATTTGTGACAGTAAATGGTAGTACAATAGTATTAAAATAGTATATATCTTTATCAGAAATTTGATTATTTTGTATTTCTCAAAATTTAAAGTATTTTTGACCGGGATTTTTTTTTGCGTAGACTCCTCCTGCATATATCTATCTACATATTTAACGCCATAATTTTTGAAGAAACAGAAATGTGAGATTTTAAATTTTGTAAAAATCTGAAAGTAGAGGGAGCACTGGTGCGCATGTGCACCAGATCCCTTCTCCTCATACTGACCACTAGAGCGTCTGGTACTGGAAACAACTGACCACAACAACGTCATAATTGAAAAGGACAGTAGAACGATCAGGGCAAGAGCATAACTGGAACTGGAAGTCTTGGATTCTAAGCTCTATGGTAAAAAGTACTCTTTTGCCCACTCAAATTAATCTTTTATAATAAAAGCACGTGTAATTTGACAGATAGGCTTGACCAAGACTCTGCATTACGGTCTTCCATGCTATATTGCTATATACTATATGTATGCAGGATAGGAATGTTGACATGTCCAGGTCGACAGGCCAGATAGACTAGCCAGGGCATAATAGAGTGTAATTAACTGCAAGTACTGGAAGCCAATCACCTTTCATGCAAAGAAAGTAACAAACGACGCATCATTTCCCTAGAACTCTCTTTATTTTCGGTTTCTATTTTGGCTACTTTACCTTGCAGACTTTCAAGAGTTCTTGTTGTTCCTCCTTCTGATAGCAAACGATACTCCCTTAATTTTAAATTTCTTATCGTGGTTGCAGTTTAAATCTAAACTAAAACCACGACAAAAACTATGTAAAGGAGGACATACGTGTTTTGGCGCGTGCCCGAGAAAAAACAACGCACCGGCACCAATTTTGTTGCGTGGGTACACACGAGATCGCGTTAGAGAACAAATTGCAATGCAACGAATCTAAAGATATAATTGCTGCACCCCCATCAAGCCCTCCCAGGCTATCCACGGTAGGCACTTGGCGAAAATATATGTGCCTTCACGTTCTCTCTCCCCCTCCCAAACCTTATCCTTTCCCGTCCCAATCTTCATGGCGGCAGCCGAGGCGACGGACAGGAAGAAGCGGCGGCGAGTGGGCATCCGGCGGTGGGGAACGAAGAGCCCTCCCAGGGATCCAGGTATATGCTCTCTCTCCATGTCCTCTCCTCCCTCATATCCCGCGATGGGGAACGACGAGAAGTGGCGGCGGAGAACGACTGGACTTTTCTCTCTTCTCTCCTGTGCGATGGCGGGGAATGTCGAAAGGTGCCAGGACGAACGGCGTTCTCACACTGTCCCACTCTCGCTGGGATCCCCTCTCTCTGTGTGATGTGACCATAGTGTTGTGTTGTTCCCATAGAGAAGCATCAGGACCAGCAGTGAAAAATATTCTTCAGATGCACCGCATCAGATTGATCTCATCTCCAGCAACCTCTTAATCTATTTGGTTCAGTTTTTGTGGCTTGGGTTCTCCTCTCTGGTGATTGATCTTATAATGAAAAGTTGATGATTTGTCTGGCTTGCTGCTGATTTTGCAGTTTGGACACAGATCAATGGTCAAGGCCTGAGTGTTGAGAAACGCCAGAGGAAGGGGATTTATAGGATGAAGGTGACCACAAGCATAGGATAATTCTGGTGCACACTACCTATTTGATGAAATGCAGGTACATGGATTCTCTTTATTTTAAGATGATTCAGTTGAGAACCCTTGGCTATGTTGTAGAAGTATTACCAAAATTGTATTGTACAAGCATAATAACAAGCCAAGTGGTCAGCTGAAAAGCATCAAATGAATTGAAAGCATAAACATAAAGGCTGAAACTTTTTTTTTATCTCAAATAAAACATGTTTTTAATTGAGCTAATTAGCACGGGTACTGGTGCAGGTATGGAACATGTAAGCAAGGAGAGGAGGAATTAAAAAATTACCAATTTGGCCACATATTTGATTTCAGAAGTTTAGCACCCAATTAGGCTAGGCATTATTCATTTCTAGCTGGACATTTCAAATCGTGTTAAACAAGTCCAGTTTATAAGAAGTTTAGCAATTGTCAACGGTCCATTCATTTGCAGCAATTTTCGTTAGGCTTTAGGTTCTGGATTTTAATCTTTCATTGGTTCTAATTCCTTATATCATGGATCGGGAATCGTGCTTTCATTTTTCAAAGCATGAAATATCTTGAATAAAAAAAAGGAAATTTGCTCTGATATAGAGTATAACCTGACTATCTTGGTCTGTCCAAGTGAAAGAAATTACGATAAAAGAAAAGCATGGCTATGTGGAGAGGTAGATAACTAGATTGGCATGTACTTAAAAAAAGGACTTACTTTATTTTATAATTCTACAAGGAAATCCTAAATTTTATAGCAATTCTATTACTCCAAAATAAAAAAGAACCCGCAAATTCTTTTTTGAAATTTAAAGTAAGCGCGCTATCCTAAATCGAAGTAAAGCCAAACTTTCTCTAACTATTGATTTTGTCAGCGAGGGTGGCTCGGGGTCCATGTTCAGGGGCTCGGATGACGAGAACACCGTCATTCCCGTTACCGGTCACGGCCATGGCCATCAAGAAGCTCAAATAGGAACGCTTACAGGACGTTGGTATTTTTTGACCACTACCAATCTTTTTAATAGAATCAATTTCTTACTAAATTTTCCAAATGTTTTGCTATCAAATATGTTCTCTATTTCTGAATCAAAGGTGCAACCAAAATGGAACTGGCCCAATTGATGAGACCACCTTCGTGCTGGCCTGCCCCGACACCAGGATGGTAATCTTCATGAAGAAGCTCAAATAGGAGGGCCTTCTCGGTGTGATATTTTGATGTAGCTGTTGCCATGCGGCTACATCTGCAATACAGTTGATAGCAAAAAGAAAACAGGTACCATGCATGTGTGTTGTTTTGGGAATCATGACAGAAAGGGTTACACTGTAGTTTAGCTAGATTCTTAATGAGTTCCGTTGATTTACGTATGAATGAACTAATAGGTGATTCCTGGATTTGTATTTCCAGTTATATGCTTTCAAAGAAGGAAAGCCTAAGTGAGCATGGAGAAAGCTTTTGTATAATCTATTTGCCATATCATAAATCTGCTAAATGTGAAATATATTTATGCTATAGGTCTAAAGTTAACATGGATTTTATATAATTCTAAAACTCTTAACAATTTTTTTTGTTACAACTAATAACTTCTTCTATGCCATCTCTTCAATTTCAGAGGAGTGGCAAGGTACCAACCAAGCAACATGTTGATTCCAGCGTACAAATAGCTACTGAATTCCAGTGTAAGTAAATGATTCTCGGGTCCTTAAGTTCCAAATACTGATATTTCATTTGACCTGTAAGTAGTACTTTTCATGTCCTTTTAGTATTTACCCACTATTAATTTCTGCAGTTCTCTTCCACCTTCTGCAGCGTAAACATCTTTCAACAAACCAGTTTTCATCATCACGTAGATCTTTCTCTAAATCTTTCACAAGAAAAGATTTTTCTCTAAATCATGTGATGCATTTTCAGGTATGAGCACCAAACGAAATTAATCACAAAGTAGAAAATACCATGTCATTTCATTGAGCACTAACTCAGTGTGTGTACTGTAGAATTGTGATATTGACAGATACAATTGCATATCCCTTCTCCAAGTCAATTTGGTATTTACTTCACATCGGTCCATTCTTGGGCTTGTGATGCTCGTACTACTGAACATACATTCGACTCTACTGTTTCGTTTTGTTAAACACAACTAGAAATAAGATGGAAGCTTGCAAGAATAAGCTTTATTCTATCTCCTTCCTTGACTTTTCTCTTCTTCACCTATGATTTTTCTTTTGCAGTACATGCTTCGGTCCTATGAAATGTTTCCTCGGGATGTTGTTGAGTCTGCAGAGCAGGCTGGTAATAACTAGATTTGAGAAAGGGTCTAGAACGTTCATACAGAGGAAGTGTTCCTTAACATTGTGATATGCATTTTATAGACTGAATAAAAACTTTTTTGAAAGCAATGATGATGTTTGCTATCGCTTTGTACAATAGATAGCTGGTAGCTTTTAGATATTTGAAGTCAACATTGTGTTCATTATTTATTCAGAAAGGCACAAGATGTTGATCATATGATTTTGATGTTTTGAAGTGGTCAAACCTTTACTTCTTTTATTTAGATTCACATGTGATTTTACACTTTTAACTACTTGACGGCATTATACGGCATGTACTGGTAAGTATTTTAGATTAGTCTTCTGCCTGAAGAAATGTGTGTAAAAAAGGTACAGGTGCCACATATTTTGAATTTGTCTAGGTTAGTTGCACAGATAATGCTTTATCGACTATGTTTCGCGTTGCAAGTTAAAACCTTCTGGAGTAAAAAGCATCCTATATGTTGTAATATAGAAAAAATGTTAGTGATCCGAGAGTAGCACACATCTACAGTTGGATTGTTTAATTTACCTGATTGTTCTCATGCAACCTGACCTCTAAGCTCTACAGTTTCTGGAAATTAAGATCCAAGTTGGATAATTTTCCTTACTCTACTGCTCAGTTTACATTTTACTATCATATTGTAACTTTTCAGTAGAACATGATTATGGCACTTAGCAATTGTACAAATATTTTGTAGTTGTTGTGTATCTAAAAATTGTATTTTGGTTATGCCTGAGTGCTGCACCTAGCTAGTAGCTACAAATCGATCGACTTGACTGCTTGATTAACTATTAAAGTGCGTTTCTGTTGGCAAATTTGTTACTGCTACGTGTGTGTATGGCCGGAACAAATCGACTCAACTCGGGAAGTGGCAAGATCAGACCTTCAACCATGTCCGTGAGAGCGACGCTACGTATAAGTTGATGTGAGATTAGAGATGGGTCGGCCCGGCTGACCCAGCGGGTCACTCATGGCTGGCTCTACCGACCCAATTCTTGTTCAAGGCCGACCCACATGACCCATTGGCTCTGAACTACTTTTTACACAACTCAAAACTTGTCAGGCTAATATGAAATTCGAGATGACAAAACCCAGGAAAGATAAAGATATCATCAAAAACTCTTAACTGCGAAATGCTGGGTTTTGAAGCCCAAGTCCAAGTCTTTCTCTGCTCAAGTTTTGGAGGAACAACTCCAAGTAGAACGAGTTGCAACAGCTATGCTAAGAACAAAAGTTGGTATGTTGAGATCGAGATTAGAAGCATGTGATGCCCTACTGCACGAGGCCAATCAAGTTCGTTATAATCTCCCAAAGACTAATAAAATGCCATAGATAATTGGAGATGAACACTAACATAGTGAGTACATTGGTCTTGTGAAATGTTTCCTTAGATTAAGGCACCGTTCCTACTTTTGTTGGTGGATGCATTTATGTGCGGTTGGGATCAACTTGGTAGTTGTTCCTGTGGATGTTATATAAATTAATTGCCTAGCCTTTTTCAATCAATTCGAACTTAAATGGTATCATAGCCAAGGTCTCAAGTTTGAATTGTCGAACGTGTGGTTTAATTTAATCTCAGTCAGGCGGCAAAATCTCCCACCAATCCTGAAATATTTCAAACGCATTTTTGAATGGGATTAAGAAGATAGATCATGATCATGGTAGTGACCTATATTCAACATGATGATGATTTGATTTTGAACGCGGCCTTGAACAGAGGTACTAGTACGGTGTCACAATTTTTTATCATTATACGTGGACCGTAGCCAAATTCAAAATCTCATAGCGGCAAAACTTCCCGCCCATAAAATACAAAAATTTCACACGCTTCCAAATTCCCATTCTACCCCAGTGGAGATGACAGCAAAGTCGGTTGGTGAGGGGGTTTGCCCGTCATTTTTTCGATCACCACCTCCCTAGCCCGGAAACCCTCCCAAAAAAAATACATTTCCTTCAGTCTCTCATCTGAGACCACCCACCGGAACTTCTCAAGTCCCTCTCTCTACCACCTCCACGACCACCGCACCGGAACATCCCCGTCGGACTTCCCTGGCCTATCCGAGGCCTCGCGATCCTCGTCATCCGGCTGCCTGCCGGAGCCGCTTCATCGACGCCGTCATCAACCGGACCGGATCATCCCCGCTGAACCTCAAAACTATATGCTCATCCAGCAGTCTACCGCAGTCGCTTCAGCTGCGGTATCGTTCACCCTACCGGAGCCGCTTCGCCGGATCCGTCGTCCACCGCATCGGATTTTTCTCACCGACACCGCTGTGCATGAACCGGATCTGCTTCACCGGCGCCATGCATGATCTAAACTCTTCTACTGTCGCGTTTCTATTGCTTGCCTGCAAGTTCTTGTTTAATCTTGGGGGAACCTGTTTGTGCTAACGACGCGCCGTTACGTTTTTGCAGATGAGATAAGTAACCATGAAGTGTAATGGCCGTCTCTCCAACCCCAAGTAGCACATGTAGTGTACTTCATCACCAGATCTATCAACCCCAGGAAGATCTGCTGTGACTCCCACAGAGTGCTTCTCCTAATGTAAGTCCATTGTTTTAGCGCCATGTTCTGGGTTCAGATGCTTGTTTGTCTGAATCTCTTTTAGTTCATTCCTAGCTATGACCGTAACACCTTGCTATTTTCTAGTTCATTGCTAATTTTAAGCGATTGAACATTTTGGTTTGCATTCCCTGCTCTGTAGATGTAGCCATCATAACTTCTATCTTGCTCAGTTGTTGTTACAAAAATTATAGGCTGCTACTATTTTGTTCATGCCAATCTTGTTCTCCCTGAAAATGTTGGTTTGCATTCCCTGTACTACAGGTGATGACATTGTTATTTCTATCTACTTCGTCGTAAGCAAACAAAGTAATCGCTCTGCTATTAGTTCCTGCATGCTATCGCTCTGCCATCTGCGGTACAAATTTATTTGAACTCGTCATAGCAGCTACTTCCATCATTATTTTGTCTGCCATCTGATTCTTCAAAAGCTGCAATATTAACTTGTTTCTCTTAATTGGCATGGCGCTCACATATAGAATGGTGAACATATTGGTGTGCGTTCCCTCTTCTACAAGTTCACAGGTGATCCCACTATATTCCGTTTCTGGTCCATCCTAAGCCGTAGCATTAACTATCCTCTATGTGTTGCTCATTACAACTTTATATCCCGAAACAAATTAATTTGTTTCCATCATCTACAAGTTTATGATTGATGACATTATAACTCCTATCTGTTTTATTCCTAGCTATTATAGTAACATCCTTCTATTATTTAGTTCATGGCCAATTTTAAGTAATTGCACATGTTGGTTCGCATTCCCTGCTCTATATCTTTTGGCATCGTAACTTCTATATTTGGTTTACATTCCCTGCTCTGTAGATCTATCCATCATAATTTTATCTTGCTCAGTCGTTGTTACAAAAATTATGGCCTGCTACTATGTTGTTTGTGCCAATTTTTTACTCCATGAACATGTTGGCTTGCATTCCCTGTACTACAGGTGATGCCATTCTTTTGTATCTAGTTCATTGTAAGCTTACAAAGTAAGGACTTAGTTTGGCATGCTATCACTCTGCTATCTAGCCTGTAGCACAAATAAACTTGTCATACTACTATATAATAATTTTGTGTGTCATCTTGTTCTTCAAAAGCTGCATTATTGACTTGTTTCTCTGACTTGGCATGACACTCACACATGGAATGCTGAACATATTGGTTTGCATTCTCTCTTATACAAGTTCACAGGTGATCCCACTATATTCTGTATCTGGTCCATCCTAAGCTCCAACATTAACTATCCTCTATGTGTTGCTCATTACAAGTTTATATCCCGAAACATCTTGATTTGCATCCCCTTCACTATAAGTGCATGAGTATTATTTAGTTCCCGGTCAATTTGAAGTAATTGCACTTGGCACATGTTGGTTCACATTCCCTCCTCTTTGGCTTTTGCCATCGTAACTTCTATATTTGGTTTATATTCCCTGCTCTGTAGATGTAGCCATCATAACTTCATCTTGCTCAGTCGTTGTTACAAAATTTATAGCCTGCTACTATGTTGTTCATGCCAATTTTGTACTCCCTGAACATGTTAGTTTGCATGGGACTCGACGATAGTAAGTCTGTTGTTTCATTCTAACGTGCTCGTTATATTGGTTGTTTGTATGCGGCATGCACTCTTTGTTTGCTTATTGTGCGCATTACAATGATCTTGTTATAACGATGAAATGATGAGTTCCAAATTCTTTGGCAAACAATATTGTAGTGTCTTTGCCTTTCCATTGTTGCTGTCTTAACTTGTAATGTCTTTATTTCAGATATAGGTGGTGCATGGACAACTTAAAAGATTGTCGAATCGCTTCATTGTATTGCTAGGTTTAATTACCATTCAATTTCTCTGGGTTCTGTAATATTTTTTCAAAGCCTTGCAGCTGATGTAATATTTAGTTAGTTTTTATAGTTCTTTCGCGCATTTTTTCTATGGTGCTTGTGGTAAGTGAGGCTATCCGACAGAAATCATGTGCTGCTTAAATATTCTCAGTATCTAAATCACAAATTCCTATCCCTTAAACGTCCCAATTAAGCGAAATCACATATGTGCTGGCCCGCAAAATCCTAAAGCACCTATTATGCCGGCATATAAACAGCAACTAAACGGGCTGGCTGATGACGCATCAAGCACACGCCCGTTGGGAACCCCAAGAGGAAGGTGTGATGCGTACTGCTGTCTACTGCTGACTTGTTTTCCTGTAGACAGTGTTGGACCTCCAAGAGTAGAGGTTTGTAGAACAGCAGCAAGTTTCCCTTAAGTGAATCACCCAAGGTTTATCGAACTCAGGGAGGTAGAGGTCAAAGATATCCCTCTCAAGCAACCACGCAATTAAGATACAAGAAGTCTCTTGTGTCCCCAACACACCTAATACACTTGTCAGATGCATAGGTGCACTAGTTCGGCGAAGAGATAGTGAAATACAAGTAATATGGATGATTGTAAGTAGTAATTGCAATCTGAAATATAAATGGCAGCAAGCAAACATGTAGCAGAATTTGTTGGAAACGGTGTTTCAATGCTTAGAAACAAGGCCTAGGGATCATACTTTCACTAGTGGACACTCTCAACATTGATCACATAACTGAATAAGTAAATGCTACTTTCTCTACACTCTCTTGTTGGATGACAAACACCATTCATTGTGTAGGGCTACAAGAGCTCCCTCAAGCTGGAGTTAACAAGCTCCACAACATCTGGTGTTCGTATTTAAGTAACCTTAGAGTGCATAATAGACCATTGCAATTATACCGAATACTAACATAGCATGCACACTGTCACCGTCAGGCTATGAAAGGGGGAATAGATCGCATCAATACTATCATAGTAATAGTTAACTCCATAATCTACAAGAGATTTGTCAACACCCGGATTTTTAAGTCCGAATGCCTATTATGTCATACATCGCAATCCCAGGAATATTGTTGTTGCGAGGCATAATAGTTAAGTATCACAGTCATCATTCATTACAAACCGTAAGTCTTACAAATTGGAATCACATGATCCATATTACACGAATAGTTGATCTATTGATCAACGAACAAACACAAGTTCACAGTTCAACATAGCGGAAGCGTAAGATACAAGGACTCTCTAGTCCACAGGCCAACGCTTGACGTCGGAAGGCACTTAGTTGTCGTAGGCGTCCTGCTGGTCATCTCCTTGGTCGTCTTCATACTCTGGCCATTTGAATAGCCAGGGACAAAGCCGTGAGTACGTTGAGTACTCGCAAACTAATACTAATGAAAGTGCTAGACATTCTAGTAGGGTTTGCTAAGCTCTAGTTTATTTGCATAAAGCTAGTTTTAGTTCACAAAGTTTTGAGAAAAGCTTACTCAAGTGCTAACTCAAGGGGGAACATAAGTGTCATTCCCACCATCCAAGTGGTGATTTTAATTCAATCCACCACAAGTCATTTCACCTTCACCTTTCAACATCATTTTCAAAGATATGACATCGGAAACTGTATGGCCTTTCCAACCGTCCGTAACCGTGGACGCGGCTATTCGAATAGGTTTACACTCTGCAGAGGTTGCACACTTGTGCCACAACATTTGATTTCATCCGTCGGGATTTCCCCGAATAATCGTAACACGATACGCGGATCATCAACCATAACCTTTCACTTACGAGTCCTAGTATGAGCACCTCTCCCCATGAGCTTGGCCTCCCGGTGAAGACGAGACGGTCGGCTGGGAACTGCACAGGGCTTGGGCCGGACATTCACCTCATTCGCATCATATCTTATCGTTTCTTTTGTGGTAGAGGCAGCTTTCGGCATAACCCCGATGATGCTTGTTTAGAGGGAACCCATACTAAGGCGCATAAACTTCCAGTTAAGCCCTACCCATAATCAGGTATTGTGGGGGTACTTAATAATTGGAAAGGTATCGCATTCAAACCAACATCATGTTTTATCAAAAATCACTATCTTCTCTTGGTCATATTCACCTTCAAAAATCATTCAATGGAACGCATCTTCATTCCAAGGTTTTCAAAATCCTTTCAAATTCACAAGGTTCCCATCTAGAGTAGTCAAGTTAGTTCATTAGCACTAGCTCTAATTCATGAGGGGTGCTATCTTGCCTTGCTTGGAAGAGACTAACTCACTACTCTAATAACCAACTTGTATTTTGACCAAAGTTAACTACAAAAGTAACTCATTTAGAAAACAAGTAAAAACTTGTAAAGTAAAAACTTGGGATGGGTTCATATAAGAAAAGATAAGAAAACATGGTGCCTTGCCCCAAGGGGCTTTGCACTTTGCAAGAATATTAGCTTGCCTTGGTAGTTCTCAAACTGTTCCTCCTCCTCCTCCTGGTAGCAACCTTCTTCTTCGGCGTACTCTCCGGTGCTACCGTCTAAATTTGAATACGAGTATAATTACTCACTAATTCAATGGCTATTCCACACATCACAATTAAACACACAAACTACTCTATGCACACAAATAAATAAACTAGGGTGCATGGGTTGTGGGATTTAAAATAGAATTTGTATTCCATATGTAAATGATAGTTTCCATAGGGTTCTTGAGAAATAATTTCCTCTCATTGAAATCTTCTTAAGATTTAATTTCTCCAATAATCATGAAAGAACTCATATTGACCTGAGTCAAATGTTCATCATCATCATTATTTGGGAAAATGATTTAAATGAGGTGGATCACCTCATACCATTTAAATAACACTACATTTGATTTAAATCTCAAGAAATTCATATAAGAGAGTTTGGAACCAGGGGTCCAAACATCCCATGAATTCATGTGAGACAAGTTTAAATGAAGTGTAAGACTTCACACAATTTAACTTTAATAGTTTTGGATAATATCAACTAGTTAAACTAGTCAAAATATCCATTCATTCAACCATGGCATGATCATGCAAAGTGACCACACCATTTTATTGCATAAACAATTAGTGTAAGTCAAATGTGAGCTATTAGAGTTGGAATTAACTTAATATCTATTTTGGTTGATTTTTAATAATTATTTGAATAGGGACAAGTCCCTGCCTTGTTATTTTTGTCACATTAATTCTACAAAGAAATTGACCATGGGGCCAGTGGCATGTTGTAGAGAATTTCAGTGGCTTTCCAACAACATAAAATTCACTAAATTTGGTTTAGCCAATTTGAATCTATTGAATTTCAAATTTTGTGCAGTATTGAAATTTATTTGAATTAATTAAATTTAGTTTGAAAAAAAAGGCCAGCGGGAAACGAAACTGGGCCAAAGGTTTAAAAACGGCCCAAGGCCAGCCCAGCCACGGTCCAGTGCCGCGCGGGCTGCCTGACAGAGGGTCCCGCCTGTCAGCGGCTCTTAAACGCCGAAGCGGTATGGAGCAGCGTGGGACGTAGGATTAGATCAAGATCTAACGGCTCCAGTGCATCGTCTCGCCGGCGAGAGAGAGGTTCGCCGGCGGCTCAGGTAGGGGGTCGGAGGGCTTACGGTGGCTCCAGCTAGGGTTGGCAATATGCGTGACGAAGTTGTGGACGACGGGGAAGCGGCCGGTGATGTCTACGTTCCCCCTCCTTTCCTGTAGACAGTGTTGGGCCTCCAAGAGCAGAGGTTTGTAGAACAGCAGCAAGTTTCCCTTAAGTGGATACCCAAGGTTTATCGAACTCAGGGAGGAAGAGGTCAAAGATATCCCTCTCATGCAACCCTCGCAACCACAAAGCAAGAAGTCTCTTGTGTCCCCAACACACCAAATAGGTGCACTAGTTCGGCGAAGAGATAGTGAAATACAGGTGGTATAAATAAGTATGAGCAGTAGCAACGGTGCCAGAAAAGTGCTTGGCGCGTAGTTGATGGTGGTGGTATTGCAGCAGTAGTAACGCAGTAAAACAGTAAACAAGCAGTAGTAACTCAGCAGTAGAACAGTAAACAAGTAGCGATAGCAGTATTTAGGAACAAGGCCTAGGGATTACACTTTCACTAGTGGACACTCTCAACATTGATCACATAACAGAATAGATAAATGCATACTCTACACTTTTGTTGGATGATGAACACATTGCGTAGGATTACACGTACCCTCAATGCCGGAGTTAACAAGCTCCACAATAATGCTCATATGTTAGTAACCTTTAGTGTAAGATAGATCAACGAGACTAAACCAAGTACTAGCATAGCATGCACACCTGTCACCTTCATGCATATGTAGGAGGAATAGATCACATCAATATTATCATAGCAATAGTTAACTTCTCAATCTACAAGAGATCATGATCATAGCACAAACCAAGTACTAACACGGTGCACACACTGTCACCTTTACACACGTGCAGGAGGAATAGAACTACTTTAATAACACATCGCTAGAGTAGCACATAGATGAATTGTGATACAAAACTCATATGAATCTCAATCATGTAAAGCAGCTCATGAGATCATTGTATTGAAGTACATAGTAGAGAGATTAACCACATAGCTACCGGTACAGCCCCGAGCCTCGATGGAGAACTACTCCCTCCTCATGGGAGCAGCAGCGGTGATGAAGATGACGGTGGAGATGGCAGCGGTGTCGATGGAGAAGCCTTCCGGGGGCACTTCCCCGCTCCGGCAGGGTGCCGGAACGAGACTCCTGTCCCCCGGATCTTGGCTTCGCGATGGCGGCGGCTCCGGAAGGTTTCGTGGTTTTCGTCGAACGCCTCGGGGTTTTCGATCCAGGGGGCTTTATATAGGCGAAGAGGCGGCGCGGAGAGGGTCGAAGGGGCGACGACACCATAGGGCGGCGCGGCCGGGGCTCGGGCCGCGCCGGCCTAGGGTCCGGGGGCCCGGTGCCCCCTCTCGGTCCTTCCCGGGTGTTCCGGATGCTTCCGGTGAAAATAGGAACTTTGGCGTTGATTTCGTCCGATTCGAGAATATTTCGTTACTAGGATTTCGAAACCAAAAACAGCGAGAAAACGGAACTGGCACTTCGGCATCTTGTTAATAGGTTAGTTCCAGAAAATGCACGAATATGACATAAAGTGTGCACAAAACATGTAGATAACATCAATAATGTGGCATGGAACATAAGAAATTATCGATACGTCGGAGACGTATCAGCATCCCCAAGCTTAGTTCTGCTCGTCCCGAGCGAGGTAAAACGATAACAAAGATAATTTCGGAGTGACATGCCATCATAATCTTGATCATACTATTTGTAAAGCATATGTAGTGAATGCAGCGATCAAAACAATATGTATGACATGAGTAAACAAGTGAATCATATAGCAAAGACTTTTCATGAATAGCACTTCAAGACAAGCATCAATAAGTCTTGCATAAGAGTTAACTCAAAAAGCAATAATTCAAAGTAAAGGTATTGAAGCAACACAAAAGAAGGTTAAGTTTCAGCGGTTGCTTTCAACTTGTAACATGTATATCTCATGGATATTGTCAACATAGAGTAATATAATAAGTGCAATAAGCAAGTATGTAGGAATCAATGCACAGTTCACACAAGTGTTTGCTTCTTAAGGTGGAGAGAAATAGGTGAACTGACTCAACAATGAAAGTAAAAGAATGGTCCTCATAGAGGAAAAGCATCGATTGCTATATTTGTGCTAGAGCTTTGGTTTTGAAAACATAAAGAGAGCATAAAAATAAAGTTTTGAGAGGTGTATGTTGTTGTCAACGAATGGTAGTGGGCACTCTAACCCCCTTGCCAGACAAACCTTCAAAGAGCGGCTCCCATTTTATTTTATTTTTGAGTGACACTCCTTCCAACCTTTCTTTCACAAACCATGGCTAACCGAATCCTCGGGTGCCTGCCAACAATCTCATACCATGAAGGAGTGTCTTTTTATTTTAGTTTTGTTATGATGATGACACTCCCCCCCAACCTTTGCTTACACAAGCCATGGCTAACCGAATCCTTCGGGTGCCGTCCAACAATCACATACCATGGAGGAGTGTCTATTTTTGTTAATTAATTTGGGACTGGGAATCCCATTGCCGGCTCTTTTTGCAAAATTATTGGATAAGCGGATGAAGCCACTAGTCCATTGGTGAAAGTTGCCCAACAAGATTGAAAGATAAACACCACATACTTCCTCATGAGCTATAAAACATTGACACAAATCAGAGGTGATAAATTTTGAATTGTTTAAAGGTAGCACTCAAGCAATTTACTTTGGAATGGCAGGAAATACCATGTAGTAGGTAGGTATGGTGGACACAAATGGCATAGTGGTTGGCTTAAGTATTTTGGATGCATGAGAAGTATTCCCTCTCGATACAAGGTTTAGGCTAGCAAGGCTTATTTGAAACAAACACAAGGATGAACCGGTGCAGCAAAACTCACATAAAAGACATATTGAAAACATTATAAGACTCTACACCGTCTTCCTTGTTGTTCAAACTCAATACTAGAAATTATCTAGACCTTAGAGAAACCAAATATGCAAACCAAATTTTAACATGCTCTATGTATTTCTTCATTAATGGGTGCAAAGCATATGATGCAAGAGCTTAAACATGAGCACAACAATTGCCAAGTATCACATTACCCAAGACGTTTATAGCAATTACTACATGTATCATTTTCCAATTCCAACCATATAACAATTTAACGAAGGAGAAACTTCGCCATGAATATTATGAGCTAAGAACACATGTGTTCATATGAACCAGCGGAGCGTGTCTCTCTCCCACACAAGCATGATGTAATCCAATTTATTCAAACAAAAACAAAAACAAAAGCACACCGACGCTCCAAGTAAAGCACATAAGATGTGACCGAATAAAAATATAGTTTCAAGAGAAGGAACCTGATAATTTATCGATGAAGAAGGGGATGCCTTGGGCATCCCCAAGCTTAGACGCTTGAGTCTTCTTGATATATGCAGGGGTGAACCACCGGGGCATCCCCAAGCTTAGAGCTTTCACTCTCCTTGATCATAGTATATCATCCTCCTCTCTTGACCCTTGAAAACTTCCTCCACACCAAACTCGAAACAACTCATTAGAGGGTTAGTGGACAATAAAAATTAACATGTTCAGAGGTGACACAATCATTCTTAACACTTCTGGACATTGCATAAAGCTACTGGACATTAATGGATCAAAGAAATTCATCCAACATAGCAAAAGAGGCAATGCGAAATAAAAGGCAGAATCTGTCAAAACAGAACAGTCCGTAAAGATGGATTTTATTAGGCCACCAGACTTGCTCAAATGAAAATGCTCAAATTGAATGAAAGTTGCGTACATATCTGAGGATCATGCACGTAAATTGGCATAATTTTCTGAGCTCCCTGCAGGGCAGTGGGCTCAGATTCGTGACAACAAAGAAATCTGGAACTGCGCAGTAATCCAAATCTAGTACTTACTTTTCTATCAACGGCTTAACTTGGCACAACAAAACTCAAAACTAAGATAAGGAGAGGTTGCTACAGTAGTAAACAACTTCCAAGACACAAATATAAAACAAAGTACTGTAGCAAAATAACACATGGGTTATCTCCCAAGAAGTTCTTTCTTTTTAGCCATTAAGATGGGCTCAGCAGTTTTAATGATGCACTCGCAAGAAATAGTATGTGAAGCAAAAGAGAGCATCAAGAGGCAAATTCAAAACACATTTAAGTCTAACATGCTTCCTATGCATAGGAATCTTGTAAATAAACAAGTTCATGAAGAGCAAAGTAACAAGCATAGGAAGATAAAACAAGTGTAGCTTGAAAAATTTCAGCACATAGAGAGGTGTTTTAGTAACATGAAAATTTCTACAACCATATTTTCCTCTCTCATAATAACTTTCAGTAGCATCATGAGCAAACTCAACAATATAACTATCACATAAAGCATTCTTATCATGAGTCTCATGCATAAAATTATTACTCTCCACATAAGCATAATCAATTTTATTAGTTGTAGTGGGAGCAAATTCAACAGAGTAGCTATCATTATTATTCTCATAAAGTGTAGGAGGCATAGTATAATCATCATAAAAATTACTCTCCATAGTAGGCGGCACTAAAAGACCACTATCATTATAATCATCATAAATAGGAGGCAAAGTATCATCAAAGAAAATTTTCTCCTCAATGCTTGGGGGACTAAAAATATCATGCAAACCAGCTTCCCCAAGCTTAGAACTTTCTATATCATTATCAACAATGGTGTTCAAAGCGTTCATACTAATATTACTACTAGCATGCAAAGAAGATTTCATAGGTTTTTTAATTTTCGCATCAAACAATCCATGTTTTAAATCAGGAAATAGAATAAGAAGCTCACTCTTGTACATTATGCCAAACTAGTGTAAACAAGAAACAACAAGATGCAATTGCAGGATCTAAAGGAAATAGCTTCGAGCACACACACGACGGCGCCGAGAAAAATACTTTACCCGAGACCGTAGTATGAGAGCCTTTTACCTTTCCTCCCCGGCAACGGCGCCGTAAAAGTGCTTGATGTCTACGTTCCCCCTCCTTTCCTGTAGACAGTGTTGGGCCTCCAAGAGCGAGAGGTTTGTAGAACAACGAGCAAGTTTCCCTTAAGTGGATACCCAAGGTTTATCGAACTCGGGGAGGAAGAGGTCAAAGATATCCCTCTCATGCAACCCCGCAACCACAAAGCAAGAAGTCTCTTGTGTCCCCAACACACCAAATAGGTGCACTAGTTCGGCGAAGAGATAGTGAAATACGAGGTGGTATAAATAAGTATGAGCGAGTAGCAACGGTGCGGAAAAGTGCTTGGCGCGTAGTTGATGGTGGTGGTATTGCGAGCAGTAGTAACGCTAGAGAAACGATAAACAAGCGAGTAGTAACTCAGCGGTAGTAAACAAGTAGCGATAGCGATATTTAGGAGCAAGGCCTAGGGATTACACTTTCACTAGTGGACACTCTCAACATTGATCACATAACAGAATAGATAAATGCATACTCTACACTTTTGTTGGATGATGAACACATTGCGTAGGATTACACGAACCCTCAATGCCGGAGTTAACAAGCTCCACAATAATGCTCATATGTTAGTAACCTTTAGTGTAAGATAGATCAACAGACTAAACCAAGTACTAGCATAGCATGCACACCTGTCACCTTCATGCATATGTAGGAGGAATAGATCACATCAATATTATCATAGCAATAGTTAACTTCTCAATCTACAAGAGATCATGATCATAGCACAAACCAAGTACTAACACGGTGCACACACTGTCACCTTTACACACGTGCAGGAGGAATAGAACTACTTTAATAACACATCGCTAGAGTAGCACATAGATGAATTGTGATACAAAACTCATATGAATCTCAATCATGTAAAGCAGCTCATGAGATCATTGTATTGAAGTACATAGTAGAGAGATTAACCACATAGCTACCGGTACAGCCCCGAGCCTCGATGGAGAACTACTCCCTCCTCATGGGAGCGAGCAGCGGTGATGAAGATGACGGTGGAGATGGCAGCGGTGTCGATGGAGAAGCCTTCCGGGGGCACTTCCCCGCTCCCGGCAGGGTGCCGGAACAGAGACTCCTGTCCCCGGATCTTGGCTTCGCGATGGCGGCGGCTCCGGAAGGTTTCGTGGTTTTCGTCGAACGCCTCGGGGTTTTCGATCCGGGGGCTTTATATAGGCGAAGAGGCGGCGCAGGAGGGTCGAAGGGGCGACGACACCATAGGGCGGCGCGGCCAGGGCTCGGGCCGCACCGGCCTAGGGTCCGGGGGCCCGGTGCCCCCCTCCGGTCCTTCCCGGGTGTTACGGATGCTTCCGGTGAAAATAGGAACTTTGGCGTTGATTTCGTCCGATTCCGAGAATATTTCGTTACTAGGATTTACTGAAACCAAAAACAACGAGAAAACGGGAACCGGCACTTCGGCATCTTGTTAATAGGTTAGTTCCAGAAAATGCACGAATATGACATAAAGTGTGCACAAAACATGTAGATAACATCAATAATGTGGCATGGAACATAAGAAATTATCGATACGTCGGAGACGTATCAGCTGGTAGCAGTGGCGGAGCTCGAGGTGGTCTGGTTCGCCGGCGATTGCTGCAGGGCTTCCGCGGCGGCGATCTTGCAATTGGCCTTGCTCCGGCGACGATCGAGGTGGCTAACGGTGCGAGGCGAAGTGGTGAAGGGTGGGGAGTGAGCTGGTGTGCTTGGTTCGGTCCAGGGAACGCTCTATTTATAGGATTGAGCAAGGGGTGCGGGGCAGGGTGGTGGTCGACATGCTCGCGGCGTC
>NC_061513.1:344235522-344247860 GCF_022539505.1 Lolium rigidum | reverse complement strand
CCCACCCCATAGGGCGGCGCGACCAGAGGTGGGGACACGCCCCCCTAAGGGTGTGGCCGCCTCGTTTCCCCTCTTCGTCTCCTCTTCGGACTTCTGGAAGGCTCCGTGGAAAATAAGACCGTGGGCTTTTGTTTCGTCCAATTCGGAGAATATTTCCTGTGTAGGATTTCTGAAACCAAAAACAACAGAAAACAGGAACTGGCGCTTCGGCATCTTGTTAATAGGTTAGTGCCGGAAAATGCATCAAAATGATATAAAGTGTATATAAAACATGTGAGTATTATCATAAAACTAGCATGGAACATAAGAAATTATAGATACGTTTGAGACGTATCAGCTGCCCACTCATATGCATGTGGCTTGTTGAATACCACCAACCGCACAGAGTGATGAGACAGTTTGGGCTGTATCAGGAGTGCCCACCTCAGTGGCAAGACACGGACCAGGCGCTTCATAGGTAAACTTCTGGAATCATGCGATGGAAGATTCTTGATTGAAGAGGTAGAATCTAACTTCTTGATTTTTGCAGGCTTGATAGGCAGTGGTAGAGGAAGATCACAAATTGGCCTGTCCATCATAGCGGCCACGTCACATCGTTCCAACACTGTTTGGAAGCGATACGGAATGCTGGCCCTGTGGAGATTGTGCCTCACGACTTGGACGCTTTCAACAACTATCTCCAGTGGTTTCATCAAAGCACGCGTATCGAGTTAGTGAAACACGCGTAGATGATGACATCTTGGACGACCCCATCGAGTTCGATGAGGTTGCGCAAATCCAACACGACATCTATGCTCGCAAAGGGAGATCGACTTCTATTGCTTCCGAGCTGAACTTCGTGGTAATGGATTCTCTCATTAACTAGTATATCATCTACATTGCCATGTGCTCGCTTAAATTGTGTATACTATGTTTGTCACAGCGGTCGGAGATCCAAAAAACAGCTTATGAGTGCGAGGTTGTTTGGGATCAGAGCTATAGAGATGAAATGCCTATCGGACCGTTGCGACATTTCATTAAGGTATGATCACCAACTTTGAATGTACGCTATTATGTTCGGGTGGCTTTGTAACCATGAGTTCCATGACGCAGAACACTGCACGAAAGATGCGGCGGTTAGCCAACTTGCTAGGTTGCCGCGACGCCGAAATTCCTACATCCTCTTCTGAAGAGCCGGAGGTATGGACTATTTTGTTGCTGTCAAACATGTTCTTACTAATTTCAACTTTTGTAATCTCATGTGTTCATGTTTGTGAAGATTCCTGACGACGAGAAAATTTTGAGTCAAAGCATTAGTCGCGGCAAGAAACAAGCCACACGGTCTGCTTATCAGTTGAAGCCAAGGGGCAAGGCTCCAAACCGATACACTCCGGAAGATTATGTCAACCGAGGAAAGAAGGTTGTCATTGAGGAGGATGAGGCACCGCCGCGGAGATCATCATTGAGAAGGATGAGGAACGATGAACCGTCTTCAGAGGAGGAAGAGCAGCAGGAGCAGGAGCAGCAGCAACAAGAGCCACGGCAGCGGACGAAAAGGATGGCCGTCCGGAAGCAGCCCGTGAGGAGGGGACGTCGAGGAAGATGGATTTGTGTTGTGAACTCTATCTTCATTGCTATGTGTTCTAAACTCTATGTCATTACTACGTGTTGTGAACTATATGTCATTTCGAACCATGTCTATTGTTGCTACTTGTTGTTTGAATCTACGTGCTACGATGTGAGCTATGATGTATTATATGTGTATGTTCTATGTGTATGAAATTGATATTGTTGTGTTCAAAACTGTTTAACTAAAGCAAGAATCTTCATGGTTTTAACACAAGTCAACAAGTGGCGCCCCTCACACTGGCGCCACACCTCACTATGTGGCGCCCATGGCATCGGCACCACATATATTGATTATATGTCGAAAACATCCAGGGGCTCCGGACGCTTGGTCCTTAGCCGTTTTGGCAGGCTGTTTGTGTGGCGCCTGTCCCAGGCGATTTGTCTTACACTATGTTTTGGGCAATTACAAGTGCATGTGTGGCGCCGATGGGAGCGGCGCCACACATCCTGCCACGTCGGAACGGTGCACCAGCTCAGCGTCGAGGGCGCCACGTCGGCTGGGAGAGTGGCACCGAAGGCACGGGCGCCACTCGGGCATGTGTGGCGCCCATGAGAGGGGCGCCATACAAAAGTGTTAGATGGGTGAAATAGTTTGCTCGGAGGGTCAGTCTGTGCTATAGTTGCAACAAAGGGTTATTTTTTGTGTAAATTGCCTTTTTTGAGCGTTGCATTGGATCGAGGAAACAGAAGGTGGAACAGGGGATGCACCAGCTACGGTTCTGATTGTAGAAATACTAGGGAATGAGCAAGCGGCGATATGTGTTTCGCGAAAGTTTGGATGCCTCGCACACAAGAGCCAAGCGTTTCCAAGCTCCAACGTCACTGAGAGCATCTCCAGCCGCGTCTCCCAAACCGTCCTCAAAGGGATTTGGGGCGCCGGACCAAAAAACCGTTTCAGTCGCGTTCCCTAAAGCCTATTTTTGTCCGGCGCGCCCCCATACGATGTCCAACACCCCGAGCCCATCCCCGTCCCACAGGGGACGCTCCGGGCACGCCGGATACAACGAAAAGCGAGGCGAAGCGACGCGGGCCCGACTCGTCAGCGGCTCGGATGCTCAATCGCCGCCTACGTAGCGACGGTGCAGTTGCCCGGAAGCGGAACCGTCGCATTGGCAACCGCGTCGCCCGACGCGCCAACCGCCGGAATGGAGCGCGGACTACTCGGAAGAGCAACCGCCGCTCTCTTCGACTTCTGCGCCGCCGTTCATACGCGCTCAATAAGAAGACCCGTACGTAGGCGCTTTCGGATCTTCAACCGCCCGCCATTGATCCAAGCTTCCAGCGACGATGAGCTACATCTCGCAGCTTCCATCCGACACCTCCAGCGAGGGCAAGTCTGCTGGATTTCGCCATTGGTGGGACTCGTCCAGCAGCGGTGATGATTCCCTGCCAGCACTTGACAGCGAGGAGGAATGGCTGGGGTCAGAGGAGGCGGCGGCGGCCCGTGTGAAGGCGGAGGCGGAGGCGGACGCGAAAGCGAAGGCCAAGGCCAAGGCGAAGCCGGTGAGCACCGGCGACGACGAGGAGGACACTAGTTCCTCCGACGAGTCGGCCGACACCGCCTCTTCGGAAGAGGTGACGAGCAGGAAGCGCCACCGTGATGACGACGACGAGGCGGGGCCATCATCGAAGAAGAAGACGAAGTAGTTTAAAATAATTTATATGTAATTTAATTATGTTTTTCGAAGTTTTATATGTAATTTTAAGTTGAACCGATTTGAATATTATAGTAAAGAGTTTTCTTCTATCTATTTAAATTATTTTTAATGTTTGGGGGCGGCGTTTGGAGGACACGGCTGGGGAGCGACGTCCCCCAAACGCGGCACGAACAAAACACGTCCCCCAAACGCTCGATCCGGCGCGCTTTGGGGGACGGTTTGGGGGAAGCGGCTGGAGATGCTCTGACATATGGCTCACTACAGGAAATCGTTCAAGCAACGACGGCCAAAGGTAAATCTTGCGTCAGTACCTCTATGCACGGCAAATAAAAGGACAAGCCTCGGCGGTGGTGGGTCACAAAAGTCAGCGCCACGGGCTAGACCAGTCTTCGTGTTGGGACCTAGTCTAAATGTCACGTTGAATCGATGCACCATTATTTATGCCTCCATTCACCAACCACGAAAATAATAGTTTCGGGTTATCTGGTCACCGGCAATGGAGGAATTTTGTGTTGGTAAAGAGCGTAGTACGGCATAAAATTAACCGTTGCCCTTGTTAGCCACCGAAAATGCCTATCCATCAGTCAAAATATTTTTGCAGGCGACTATGACTTGTGTCGTCCAAAAAAAGGCCAGGTAAGAGGGGGGAGGGGGGTTAGTGAGATCCTAACATATGTAACCTAATCAAGCCGCCTTTGATGTCATCACCGTGTGGCAACATTATCCAGTCACTACTTTGTGCAGCTGGGGCTGAAACTTGTGAATGTTTCGGAGCAGGCATTGCTCATTCTAGATGAGGGTGTGCCAGATTCATTTCGTTGTAAGACTAGGTCTCTAGGGTAAGTTGGTGACTAGAGGGAGTGCCTTGGTAGTTTGAATGGTATACGAGTGTCCTTTTGGTGTTCCTTCAGGCATGAGGCGTGGGTAAGTATATTTTAATGGATGATATCCGCGACCTCTCGAGAGTCTATTTAATAGCTATCATGTTACTGGGTCACGTGCCATTTACACTATTCATCTTTGTTGGGAGTCAGGAGGTAAACAGAATATTGGTTTGGAATAAAATTGATGAACAACTTGATTTCACCAAATGAACACTAAAATGATGCAGCAAATGTTACTTGTCACATGGAGTAAAGGTGTGGTAGTTGGGGGTCCACAGGGGACTTGCCAATATCGTGCATGCATATGTGACTAAGACAATGTGTTGCTTGCTGTACTTAGTACCATATGGTGAAATTGCCTACCCCTCACATGTAAGTCTCTCTTTGATTGCAGTATATGATCCAACCTCACCTAGCTTGGACTTTATACTCGCAAAAACTCTATCGATTTATATGCCATGAATGTTTGCTACCCCATGCTATTTTCATGTCTATATTGATGGTTATATTTTGATTTATTACGTGCCATATTTACAATAAATTCTAAAGCTTCTTGGTTGCTACATGATTGTTGGTTTGTTCGTGGTATTTGGTTTTATCTTATACGAGTACATTCGAAGTGCTTACCAGCTGGCTTATCATACCAGATTCTCGGCAAGGATCATCTTGTACCATAGAAAGGAGATGGAGTGATAACAAATAGGATCAGTAGCTAGCCATCCAGAACTAGTGAAGTGGAGCCGCTCTATGATGTAGCTAGCGTTGTTCAAGTCTTCTACTGCCATTGAGCACTCTGTAATCAGCCATGTTTGGCATGATGTATTAACTTGCCTTAATGGTCATAAAAATTTGTAGCACATATGTGTCTGTTTGTAATGAAACTCATGAATGTTGTGATGACGAGATTCACCACTTTGACAAGATGTGTGAGGAAAGGGTCTCACACTGAGCATTAATTTTCTTAATTTTCTATGCCCCAAAAAAGTGAAGGTCAACAAGGTCTTTTAAGGAAAACTCTATCCTTAAATATTGCAGGAGAGCATCTGCTACAACTTGAGATGAGTTGGCAACTATGATGTCATCCACGCATATAAGTATGAAGATATATAGTAATATTGGACATGCGATAGATGAAAAAAAAGATGTATCATATTTTGATTAAACAAGATGATACCATGTCAAAAGTGATGAGGGGTTCTACTCGCATGATCCGAGCCAAATATTGTTAGTACTTCTAGGAGAGTACATTAGAGGTTTGAATGGGGAGATATGGATATATACAAACGTGTTCCTCCGGTTCCAATGTGGTACTATGTTTCTATCTGTAACAGCCCGCACCCATCTCCCTTCTCCTCCTCTCCATGCATCAACTCTCCTGCCACCGTTGTCGGGGAGTTCCTAGGAAAAGCCTTGCGACGTTACCGCGGTAGCGGATCTCCTTGGACGAAGTCTTGTTCGATGTGGTGGCGCCAACTATAGCCCATCTACAACAGGGTTGTGACGGAGAGAAAGCTAGGGTAGTCTGGCACGCTGGTCGAAGTGGGCAGTGCAAGGTGGTGGCCTGATGCGGTAAGGCCTGATCTGGGCCCATATGGGCTCGGATGCGCCACGGTTCGCATAGTTGGTGCATCTGCTCTGCTCTGACATTGGTACCCGGTGGCGCTCCGCGGCTTCACATCCACAAGTTGAGGAAGACGGGGGCTCTGAAGCTTCATAGTGTTGTAGCTTCCTCCTTTGTTGGACAGGGTCATGCGGCTTGTCACAATAGTTAGTTGGTGATATGCGACGGTCTGTGAAAACCGAGCCCAGACTCCGGTCACGGCGGGCGATGGCGGTGTCTACGTGTCATTATATTGATGAATACATCTCTGTTGCATCATGTGACTGCTCACTCGTGTAGCTCTGGTGGAAACCCCTAATCTAGGTATTCTAGATCAGACGATGTTGGCGCTTTCAACATCAGTTTTTTACTCTTAGAAGGCATCATTTTTGGAGTAGCGGGTGGATGGTGGTAGCAAGTGGTGGAGTGATGTGCATCTACCCCGTTGATGATGGTGTGGTACAGTGGGGCCTCTGTGATGGAGGTGGCAGCAACGGTAGGCATGGCAAGGGCTATGCAGATCGCTGCCTTGAAGATGGACAATAGGTTGATGAAGGTGATAGCTTCTGACGTGAGCGCATTTGAGGTGCTCGTTGGGAGTGCTAGACCGGATGTGTGCTACCGTTTTTGCCATAGGGTGACTCGGTGATGCCTCGATATTAAGTTGGAGGGGTGTTGTTTGTGTTTTCGGGTATAAGGCTCTGATGGCATGTTCTTTACCCATTGTCGGGTTTGTAGGTGTTGAGTGATGGCTTCAGATTTTATGGTAAATTTTTATTGAATAAAATCTAATTAAAATTCATATATATCACAATAATGTTGAAGCCGGGGTTATCATTCTTCCATTTTGAAAAATATGTGAATACATTTACACGGCTCACAAACATGGAAATATATAGCAGTATGTGATCCATATTTATGTCATCTTAGCACAATACCCTCGCATTGTATCCAACCTTTTGCACCAACAGTTTTCCATGTTATAGGGCATGTGTATCTGCCGCAACACATAATATTGGTCCACATAGAGATAAACAAAATTTCCCCTACGTGGCTCGCAAAATCTAACCAAAGTGATAGGCTACAAGGATTACCACTAGATCTGCATGTGCGGGACTTGGTGAAGCATGTCGAAGCAGTGCAGTCGTTGATCGAATCCAATCCTAAGAACGTCGAAGTGTTGAACGTACATCACCTCACCTCTAGTATCCACATCGTATGTGGAGAAGCACCGGTGGTGGACTGCTATATCCATATCAGCTCTACGGACTAAGTGGAGGTTAGTGTAGGTTAGGGTTCAAAACAAATGGGAGTGGTCTATGACTGCACTACTAGGAAATTGCATATATGTGGTGCACGTTTTTGGAATTCTATGCCGCATATTCCATGCGCCGCAGAAGTCACACCACTAAGTTTTATTTATGTGGCGCATATCTATATGCGCCACAAAATTCTCACATTTCTGTGGCGCATATTCATGATATGCTCCACAGAATTCTCAAAAAATTTAAAAAATTGTGGCGTATATTCATGATATGCTCCACAGAATTCTCGAAAAATAAAAAAATTCAAAAAAATCAAAACAAATCAAGAAAAAATGAAAAATTAAATAATCTAAAAAAATTATTTTTTTTGAATTTTTAGAACATCTAGTAACATTTAAAATATATCTGAAATCATATTGGAATGACAACTTCACAGATAGGTCACCCATCCTCCAACTCCTCCAACCTAAGCACACTTAACTTTTAAATTTTATCCAAAAAAACAAAACAATCCTTAAATTTCAAAAATGGAAAAAATCTAACAAATTCTTTAACTTCAAATAAGTCTGAAATTTTAAAATAAAAAGACCATTTCAAAAAAATTAGGGGAAATTAAAGAATTAAATATTAAAAAATATTTTTTATTTTTTTCAAAAAGAACTAATTTAAAAATCAAAAAACTCCTAAAAGTTCGAAAATTGGAAAAGATTCTAAAAATTCTAAAATTTCCAAAAAAAATCTAAAATTTTAAAAAATCTAGAATTTGAAAATCCAAAAAAAATTATGTGGCGCATATAGCAATATGTGCCACAGAATTGTGTATTTCTGTGGCGCATATTGCTACATGTGCCACAGAAATCATACACATTTCCGTGGCCCATATTGTTTGCATGCACCACAAAATTCCAACAATTCTGGGAGCATATTTCTTTATGCGGCACCGAAATATTTTTGTGGAGCATGCCTTTTTAAATGCGCCACACAATACATTCCTACCTATAAGGGTTTTCCTAGTAGTGGTGTCACAACATAGACACTGCCTCCACTATATATAGGGGAGTAAGTATGGAATTTTGTCTCACTAACAAAAACCTCAAACTGATCACCGCAAGTCGAACTCACTGACCCAATCCATGTCTAGTTCGGGTCGAACCTAGTCCGCTCACTTCTTAGTCGGATCACATCAGAACCACTCCTAGAACTTAATTGTGTGACCCCATAGACTCGAAGCTACATGGACATGATTGCAGTCTGACGCGCAATCGTCAGTCGGTAGTGGCTCATAGCAGAACCTGACGACTCTCAAGTACCGTAGAGTCATTACCACAAACCTTTCCAACCTTAATGTCATCAAAGTTTCTTCTGCCTCATAATATACCTTCTGAAGCTAGAGGCAGTTACAATCATCCCTTTAATAGCTCAACTCTCTTCTCGATCCGTGATATGTGATTCATTCCACTAACTCTTTTGTTGGTCACTTCGGTTAACACTTAACCGAGTCGCACATATTGTTGGAGATATGCCCAAGAGGCAATAATAAATGGTTATTATATATCTTTGTGTTTATGATAATATTCACATACCATGCTATAAATTGTATTAACCGAAACATTGATACATGTGTGTTATGTAAACAACAAGGAGTCCCTAGTAAGCCTCTTGTATAACTAGCTTGTTGATTAATAGATGATCATGGTTTCGTGATCATGAACATTGGATGTTATTACTAACAAGGTTATGTCATTAATGAATGATGTAATGGACACACCCAATTAAGCGTAGCATAAGATCATGTCATTAAGTTATTTGCTATAATCTTTTTGATACATAGTTACCTAGTCCTTTCGACCATGAGATCATGTAAATCACTTATACCGGAAAGGTACTTTGATTGCATCAAACGCCACTGCGTAAATGGGTGGTTATAAAGGTGGGATTAAGTATCATGAAAGTATGAGTTGAGGCATATGGATCAACGATGAGGATTTGTCCATCCCGATGACGGATAGATATACTCCGGACCCTCTCGGTGGAATGTCGTCTAAATAGCTTGCAAGCATATGAATGGTTCATAAGAGACCACATACCACGGTACGAGTAAAAGAGTACTTGTCGAGAGACGAGGTTGAACAAGGTATAGAGATACCGATGATCAAACCTCAGACAAGTAAAATATCGCGTGACAAAGGGAATCGGTATCGTATGTGAATGGTTCATTCGATCACTAAGTCATCGTTAAATATGTGGGAGCCATTATGGATCTCCAAATCCCGCTATTGGTTATTGGTCGGAGAGAGGTCTCAACCATGTCTACATAGTTCGCGAACCGTAGGGTGACACACTTAAGGTTTGATGTCGTTTAAGTAGATATGGAATATGGAATGGAGTTCAAAGTTTTGTTCGGAGTCTCGGATGGGATCCAAGACATCATGAGGAGGTCCGGAATGGTCCGGAGAATAAGATTCATATATAGGAAGTCATATTCCAAGTTTGGAAATGATCCGGTGCATTTATGGCAGGTTCTAGAAAGTTGTAGAAAAGTCCGTAAGAAATCACCATGGAAAGTGGAGTCCCGGAGGGACTCCACCTTGCATGGCCAGCCAAAACCTAAAGGGTGGAGTCCCAGGTGGACTCCACCATAGGTGGCCGGCCTCCCCACCTAAAGGAAAGGTGGGAGTCCCACCTTGGGTAGGACTCCCTCCTTGAGTAGGTTTCCCACCTATGGGAGGTTTTGTTGTTGGGGTCTTATTCGAAGACTTGGACTACAACTCTTGGGGATTTCCACCTATATAATGAGGAGAAGAGGGAGGGGCAGCCACTCTTGGCCGCACCACCTAGGGCTGCCCATGGCCGGCGCCCTACCCCCTCTCTCTCCCCAAACCCTAGCGCCGCTCCTCCACATTCTACTCCCGCAGCGCATAGGCGAAGCCCTGCCGGAGTTCTCCACCACCACCGCCACCACGCCGTCGTGCTGCCGGGATTCCGAGGAGGATCTACTACTTCTGCTGCCCGCTGGAACAGGGAGAAGGACGTCGTCTTCATCAACAACGAACGTGTGACAGAGTACGGAGGTGCTGCCCGATTGTGGCACCGTCAAGATCTTCTACGCGCTTTTGAAAGCGGCAAGTGGTCATCTTCTGCAACAACGAGATCTAATCTCGTAGGCTTTGGATATCTTCAAGGGTTAGTCTCGTTCATCCCCTCGTTGCTCCCATCTTCTAGATTGCATCTTGGCTTGGATTGCGTTGTCGCGGTAGGAAATTTTTTGTTTTCTATGCTACGAATCCCATCAGTCGTATCAGAGCTGTGTCTATGCATAGATTGGTTGCACGAGTAGAACACAATTGTTTTGTGGGCGTTGATGCTTTATTATCTTTATTTCGTGTAATTTGCATCTTGCGGCATGGTGGGATGAAGCGGCTCGGGCTAACTTTACATGACCGCGTTCATGAGACTTGCTCCACGTTCGACATGCAACTTGTATTGCATAAGTGGCTTTGCGGGTGTCTGTCTCTCCCACTGATGACCCACAAGTATAGGGGATCGCAGCAGTCTTCGCGGGTAGTATAACCCAATTTATTGATTCGACACAAGGGGAGACAAAGAATACTTGGAGGCCTTAACAGCGGAGTTGTCAATTCAGCTGCACTGGAAACAGGACTTGCTCGCAAGAGTTTATCGAGTAGTAACAGTTTTATAGCGATAGCGAGTAGTGAAATAACGAGCGACAGAGTAACAAAGACAACGGTAGTGATTATAGTAAACAGCAGGATTAAAATACGTAGGCACGGGGACGGATGACGGGCGTTGCATGGATGAGAGAAACTCATGTAACAATCATAGCAGGGCATTTGCAGATAATAATAAAATGGTGTCCAAGTACAAAGCAATCAATAGGCATGTGTTCCAATTATAGTCGTACGTGCTCGCAATGAGAAACTTGCACAACATCTTTTGTCCTACCAGCCGGTGGCAGCCAGGGCTCAAGGGAATCTCATCGGATATTAAGGTACTCCTTTTAATAGAGTACCGAGCAAAGCATTAACACTCCGTGAACACATGTGATCCTCACATCACTACCATCCCCTCCGGTTGTCCCGATTCTTGTCACTTCGGGGCCATTGGTTCCGGACAGCGACATGTGTATACAACTTGCGAGGTAAGACCATAAACAATGAATATCATGATGAAATAATAACATGTTCAGATCTGAGATCATGGCACTCGGGCCCTAGTGACAAGCATTAAGCATAGCAAGTTGCAACAATATCATCAAAGTACCAATTACGCACACTAGGCACTATGCCCTAACAACCTTATGCTATTACATGACCAATCTCATCCAATCCCTACCATCCCCTTCGGCCTACAGCGGGGGAATTACTCACTCATGGATGGGGGAAACATGGCTGGTTGATGGAGAGGCGTCGGTGATGATGATGGCGATGATCTCCTCCAATTCCCCATCCCGGCGGAGTGCCAGAACGGAGACTTCTGGCTCCCGAGACGGAGTTTCGCGATATGGCGGCGTTCTGGAGGCTTTCTGGCGACTTCGACTTCTCCCCCTGCGTTTTTAGGTCGAAGGCAATATATAGTCCGAAGGAGGGCGTCGGAGGCCGACCGAGGGGGCCACACCACAGGGCCGCGCGGGCCCCTCCTGGGCCGCGCCGGCCTATGGTGTGGGGCCCTCGGGCCTCCACCTGGCTTGTTCTTCTGGCTCCGCCAATATTCTGTGAAAATAGGGCCTTCTGCATAAATTCCGAGGATTTTCCTGAAAGTTGGATTTCTGCACAAAAACGAGACACCAGAGCAGTTCTGCTGAAAACAGCGTTAGTCCGTGTTAGTTGCATCCAAAATACACAAATTAGAGGCAAAACAATAGCAAAAGTGTTTGGGAAAGTAGATACGTTTTGGACGTATCAACTCCCCCAAGCTTAGCTTATTGCTTGTCCTCAAGCAATTCGATTAACAAGCTGAGCGATAAAAGAACTTTCACGAACACATTTTCTCATATGATGTATATATCCTCATGCTATGGCTAACACTTAGGCAGTTCATAATGAGATGCATACAAATAAGATCATCTAACAGCTATGTCAATCATGGAGAGGTACCAACAATTAATAATAAGCATCATGAATCATGTCTATAAGCAGGATTGCAATGTTCATAAGAGAGTATGATAAAGTGGTATCTTGATACGTCCAATTTGCATCACTATTTTATATCATAATTTGTTGTTATTCATTGATATATTTCATATTGGGACACAATACTTATGTTATTTCATCTATTTTGCATGTTTCACCATTATTGGAGGATC
>NC_061513.1:344216044-344235422 GCF_022539505.1 Lolium rigidum | reverse complement strand
GATTCAATGGAGGCATGAACCCACTATCGAGCATAAATACTCCCTCTTGGAGTCACAAGTATCAACTTGGCCGGAGCCTCTACTAGCAACGGAGAGCATGCAAGATCATAAACAACACATATATGATAGATCAATAATCAACTTGACATAGTATTCCATATTCATCGGATCCCAACAAACACAACATGTAGCATTACAAATAGATGATCTTGATCATGATAGGCAGCTCACAAGATCTAAACATCACAAGATCTAAACATGATAGCACAAGAGGAGAAGACAACCATCTAGCTACTGCTATGGACCCATAGTCCAAGGATGAACTACTCACGTATCAGTCCGGAGGCGGGCATGGTGATGTAGAGTCCTCCAGGTGATGAATCCCCTCTCCGGCAGGGTGCCGGAGGCGATCTCTTGAATCCCCCGAGCTGGGATTGGTGGCGGCGGCGTCTCTGGAACTTTTCTCGTATCGTGGCTCTCGGTAATAGGGTTTTTGCGACAGAGAGAATATATAGGCGAAGGGGCAGAGTCGGGGGACGCTCGAGGGGCCCACCCCATAGGGCGGCGCGCCCCCCTCTTTGTCGTGCCGCCAGGTGGTGTGGGGCCCCCTCGGCTCCTCTCCGTCTCTCCTTCGGTGTTCTGGAACAATCCGTGGAAAATAAGACCGTGGGCTTTTGTTTCGTCCAATTCCGAGAATATTTCCTGTGTAGGATTTCTGAAACCAAAAACAGCAGAAAACACGAACTGGCGCTTCGGCATCTTGTTAATAGGTTAGTGCCGGAAAATGCATAAAAATGATATAAAGTGTATATAAAACATGTGAGTATTGTCATAAAACTAGCATGGAACATAAGAAATTATAGATACGTTTGGGACGTATCAAGCATCCCCAAGCTTAGTTCCTACTCGCCCTCGAGTAGGTAAACGATAACAAGGATAATTTCTGAAGTGACATGCTACTATCATAATCTTGATCAATACTATTGTAAAACATATGAGATGAATGAAGTGATTCAAAGCAATGGTAAAGACAATGACTAAACAACTGAATCATATAGCAAAGACTTTTCATGAATAGTACTTTCAAGACAAGCATCAATAAGTCTTGCATAAGAGTTAACTCATAAAGCAATAGATTCTTAATAGAAGGTTTTGAAGCAATACAAAGGAAGATATAAGTTTCAGCAGTTGCTTTCAACTTCAACATGTATATCTCATGGATAATTGTCAACACAAAGTAATATGGTGAGTGCAAATAAGCAAGTATGTAAGAATCAATGCACACAAGTGTTTGCTTCTAAGATAGAAAGAAGTAGGTAAACTGACTCAACATAAAGTAAAAGAAAGGCCCTTCGCAGAGGGAAGCAGGGATTACTCATGTGCTAGAGCTTTTTATTTTGACAACATGGAAACAATTTTGTCAACGGTAGTAATAATTCATATGTGTTATGCATAAAACATCCTATAAGTTGCAAGCCTCATGCATCGAATACCAATAGTGCTCGCACCTTGTCCTAATTAGCTCGGATTTCCATGGATTATCATTGCATTACATATGTTTCAACCAAGTGTCACAAAGGGGTACCTCTATGCCACCTGTACAAAGGTCCAAGGAGATAGATCGCATTTGATTTCTCGTTTTTGATAAATCTCAACTTGAGAACATCCATACCGGGACAACATAGAAAACAGATAATGGACTCCTCTTTAATTCTTAAGCATTCAACAACAGATAATATTCTCATAAGAGATTGAGGATTAATGTCCAAACTGAAACTTCCACCATGATACATGGCTTTGGTTAGCGGCCCAATGTTCTTCTCTAACAATATGCATGATCAAACCATTTAATCATGACAAATCACCCTTACTTCAGACAAGACGAACATGCATAGCAACTCACATGATATTCAACAAAAGTGTAACACTTGATGGCGTCCCCAGAAACATGGTTACCGCTCAACAAGCAACTTATAAGAAATAAGATACATAAGCTACATATTCTTTACCACAATAGTTTTAAAGCTACTTTCCCATGAGCTATGTATTGCAAAGACAAGGAATGAAATTTTAAAGATAGCACGCAAGCAATTTACTTTGGAATGGCAAGGAAATACCACATAGTAGGTAGTTATGGTGGACACAAATGGCATAGGTTTTGGCTCAAGGTTTTGGATGCACGAGAAGCATTCCCTCTCAGTACAAGGCTTTGGCTAGCAAGGTTGTTTGAAGCAAACACAAGTATGAACCGGTACAGCAAAACTTACATAAGAATATATTGCAAGCATTATAAGACTCTACACTGTCTTCCTTGTTGTTCAAACACTTTTACCAGAAAATATCTAGACTTTAGAGAGACCAATCATGCAACCAAAATTTCAACAAGCTCTACAGTAATTCTCCACTAATAGGTTCAAACTACATGATGCAAGAGCTTAAACATGATCTATTTGAGAGCTCAAAACAATTGCCAAGTATCAAATTATTCAAAATAATATAACAATTAACACATGAAGCATTTTCTGTTTCCAACCAAATAGCAATGAACGAAGCGGTTTTCAACCTTCGCCATGAACATTAAAAGTAAAGCTAAGAACACCAGTGTTCATATGAACAAGCGGAGCGTGTCTCTCTCCCACACAAGGATTGCTAGGATCCGATTTTATTCAAACAAAAAAAAAAAACATACATACGCTCCAAGTAAAGCACATAAGATGTGACGGAATAAAAATATAGTTTCACTAGAGGTGACATGATAAGTTGTCGATGAAGAAGGGGATGCCTTGGGCATCCCCAAGATTAGATGCTTGAGTCTTCTTGAAATATGCAGGGATGAACCACGGGGGCATCCCCAAGCTTAGACTTTTCACTCTTCTTGGTCATATTATATCATCCTCCTCTCTTGACGCTTGAAAACTTCCTCCACACCAAACTCAAAACAATCTCATTAGAGGGTTAGTGCATAATCAAAAATTCACATGTTCAGAGAGGACACAATCATTCTAACACTTCTGGACATTACCCAAAGCTACTGAAAGTTATTGGAGCAAAGAAATCCATTCAAACACAGTAAAAGAGGCAATGTGAAATAAAAGGAAGAATCTGTCAAAACAGAACAGTCCGTAAAGACGAATTTTTTCGAGGCACTTAAAATGCTCAGATGAAGAAGCTCAAATTGAATGAAAGTTGCGTACATATATGAGGATTACTCATGATTTGTCACAGATTTTTCTGAGTTTCCTATAGAGAGATCTACTCAAATTCGTGACAGCTAGAAATATGTTTCTGCGCAGTAATCCAAATCTAGTATCAACCTTACTATCAAAGACTTTACTTGGCACAACAATGCAATAAAATAAAGATAAGGAGATGTTGCTACAGTATTAACAGCTTCCAAGACACAAATATAAAACAAAAATTGCAGAAGTAAAATAATGGGTTGTCTCCCATAAGCGCTTTTTCTTTAACGCCTTTCAGATAGGCGCAGAAAGTGTGAATCAAGTATTATCAAGAGATGAAGCATCAACATCATAATTTTTTCTAATAATAGAATCAAAAGGCAACTTCATTCTATTTCTAGGGAAGTGTTCCATACCTTTCTTAAGAGGGAATTGATATTTAATATTTCCTTCCTTCATATCAATAATAGCACCAACAGTTCGAAGAAAGGGTCTTCCCAAAATAATAGGACAAGATGCATTGCATTCAATATCCAAGACAACAAAATCAACGGGGACAAGGTTATTGTTAACCGTAATGTGAACATTATCAATCATCCCCAAAGGTTTCTTTATAGAATTATTAGCAAGATTAATATCCAAATAACAATATTTCAATGGTGGCAAGTCAAGCATATCATAGAGTTTCTTAGGCATAACAGAAATACTTGCACCAAGATCACATAAAGCATTACAATCAAAATCATTGACCTTCATTTTAATGATGGGCTCCCAACCATCTTCTAACTTCCTAGGAATAGAAGTTTCAAGTTTTAATTTCTCTTCTCTAGCTTTTACGAGAGCATTTGTAATATGTTTTGTAAAGGCTAAGTTTATAGCACTAGCATTAAGACTTCTAGCAAGTTTTTGCAAGAACTTAATAACTTCAAAGATATGACAATTATCAAAATCTAAACCATTGTGATCTAAAGCAATGGGATCATTGTCCTCAATGTTCTGAAAAATTTCAGCACTCTTATCACAAACAGTTTCAGCAGTTTCAGGCAATTTTGCACGCTTTGTATTAGGAGTAGAAACATTGCCAACACCAATTATTTTACCACTAGTCATTAACCCGTGCACCCTGCACGGGCTAGTTCCTATGGCGCCTCGTATTCATAAGTTCATATATCATACAAATTTCATTTTCCGTTTTCAATAGTAGCATTATGTTTTGTATTTATTAATTAAAAGAACATCGTTGTTCGTAAACATGAGGTTTATTGTCTTTTCTATACCAAAAAAGAATATGTGATACGAACTGTAGACAAAGCCATTTTTTTAACCTACGAACGATTAAGCCATTCAACAGTTTTCAACATTGATTACTTCAAGAGTCTTCGGTCTGTATGGTTTATCTTATAATTTTGGAGTTTATCTCTTCCACATTCCCTAGTTCCTTGGAAACACACATTATGAAATTGGATGATCATGTTTTGGCGTATTGTTCTAATTAACACAGTCTACCACTGCGATTAAATTTTTGAAACCTCTCAAATAATATGTGATACGAACCGTACCAGGAAGAAGCCATTTTTTTGACCCATGAAGGATTAAGCCATTCAACTGTTTTCAACGCTGATTACTCCTAGAGCCTTGGATCTCAATGGTTTCTCTTCAAGTTTTACTTTCTTACAGTTCAGAAGTTTATCTCTTTCCACATTCCATAGTTCCTCTGAATCATACATTATGAAATTGGATGATCATGTTTTCACGCATTATGCTAATTCACAATCTACCACTGGGATTAAATAAACTACAAAATCTTGATTGAACCATAGTAACCTGGCTATCACGCTTCACTTAGAAAATCGTAGCTGCTAAAATAATCAACTACCACTGTCATAGGTATGTACTTACAGCAGATTAGTCATCCATTCAAATGTTTATCTACCGAGTGTATAACTGTATATTCTCATCTTTTCAGCATTGCGGATCCATTCAATGCGTTCATGTATGAACAAACAAACAAAGCCAGCTGAATCGGTTGGGCTACAAGTACAACTAGCTGAACCGATCTCTCTCTCTTCCATTTACTCTGCAAGTACAATTCAGTGTGCGCGTGAGCATATTTGGCCATAAAAAACCAAATGCAAAATCAATCAGAAAAGGAATGTGATATGCGCCAGAGTGCTGGTCTCGAATCAACATCGGGAGGCGTCTTTTGAGGCTGCTGGCTGCCGGAGCACCTGTTCTTGAATCAACAGCGACGGGAAACATTGAACGTGTCAGCACTGTTAGGGCAGGGGTGACGTCTTGGACCTTGGTGGCGCGTGAGGGCGAGGGCCGCATAGAGAGGCGGCGGCTTGCAAGACGGGGGTGACATGTTGGGAGGATTCGCGTGAGGGAAGGGACAGCGACGTCTGGTCGTCTCCTGCGGCGGCATCTTGGAGTTCCCGGCAGTGGAGTAACAGGACGTCGCCGCCCCGAGCAGCGGCGGAGTAGGGGCGAGTGGAGAAGTGGATGGGGGCGACCAAAAACCGTGCAAAGATTTCATCGGTCAGCAACCTAACAAATGCATGGTGACCTCTTGAGTTTGTTGTACAATCGGAATCAACCTACTCCATCAAGCAATCAAATATCCAGGAATAGATTTAGAACTTGAAAAATTAGGATAATTAGTACTGAGAATATTAGAGGAAGATGGAGAGACTGATCGGATCGTACCTAACCACGCTTGCCGGTCGTGGCTCTCGTGAATCTCATATGCTCCCTCACGGTCGCTGCAATGCCGCGTCTCTCCGCTCGCTAGTCTCGCTTCTCCCTCGCCTTTGCTCTTGCCGATCCTCGTGACCTTGTGCATGCCGTCCAAGCCGGCCCTAGTCGTCCTCAATGACCTCCTCGATGACTTCACATTGGTCTGGTCGCCGGCAACTATCACCTTGTCCTCCCCGTGCTGCTCCTCGTTCAAGCTCCTCCTCCGGCTCCCCGTCTGCCTCTTCCAAGCCTGTGTGACCGTGCTGGCCGCCGTCGATCATGGAGTAGCCGGTAGTCGTTTTCACGTTCGCCTGCTCGCGGACATACTCGACAACATCATGGGCCTGCTCGGATGCCGGCTGGTTCCGCATCCCATCACCAAGGCCACAGCGGCGAGCAGAAGGATGCTACGTGAAATACTTTTCGTCCATGAGCACCACAACACCAGTCGCAAGGATGGATCTGCTTGTCAGCATTGCATGTAGTAAGAGAGACCTACATGAAATCCAGATAACAAATATGTAAGAAAGTTCTTCCGCGGCTACCAACGACGTGCTCGAGGTAGGGCAGCTCCTCGTTCTACCAGCGAGAGAATGGCTGCATATTGACTTTGGTATGTTGGGTCGATCGGTACCTCTTTTTTACAGAGAATGGCCACATGTGATAGGAGTTTTTTATTTTTCAAGATGAAATCGTACATGTCAAACAAAGGATAAGTATATGTCTTGAGAGACGTGTGTACGTTGGACTTTCCTGTTCAAAAGATTAAATCCACCGTACGTGACACAAACAATATCTAGGCTCATGCCAAAAACGTTGGACTCTAGATATCTCAATTTCTTTAGCCTTGCAACAATTAAAACAACCGTACATGACATAAAGTATGTCCATGCTCGTGCCAACGTTACACCCTATGACATAATAAATTACAACTCCCTCGATTAATCCTAACCATAAATTTTAGATCTAATTGTCTTAATTATTTTAATGATGTGGATTAACGTGGTGTCTCTTATGGTGCCTCCAATTAGTAAATATAAGATTGATAGTAGGAGGTTTAGCAACATGTGAAGCATCAACATTACTAGTGGTGGTAATAGTCCAAACTTTAACTACATTATTTTCTTTAGCAAGTTTTTCTTCTTCTTCCCACCTAGCATGCAATTCAGCCATCAATCTAATATTTTCATTAATTCGAACTTGGATAGCGTTTGCTGTACCAAATGACTTAATATCTTTCTCTTCATTAGGCATAACTTTCAATTTTAAAAGATCAACATCAGCAGCAAGACTATCAACCTTAGAAGCAAGAACATCAATTTTACCAAGCTTTTCTTCAACAGATTTGTTAAAAGCAATTTGTGTACTAATAAATTCTTTAAGCATGGCTTCAAGACCAGAGGGTACACTCCTATTATTGTTGTAAGAATTACCATAACCATTACCATTATTAGAAGGATATGGCCTAGTTGTTACCAAAATTATTCCTATAAGTATTGTTGTTGAAATTACTATTTTTAATGAAGTTCACATCAACATGCTCTTCTTGAGCAACCAATGAAGCTAAAGGAACATTATTAGAATCAACATTAGATCTACCATTTACAAGCATAGACATAATAACATCGATCTTATCACTGAAGGAGGAGGTTTCTTCAACAGAATTTACCTTCTTACCTTGTGGAGTCCTTTCAGTGTGCCATTCAGAGTAGTTGATCATCATATCATCAAGAAACTTTGTTGCGGCACCCAAAGTGATGGACATAAAAGTACCTCCAGCAGCTGAATCCAATAGGTTCCTCGAAGAAAAATTTAATCCTGCATAAAAGGTTTGGATGATCATCCAAGTAGTCAGTCCATGGGTAGGGCAATTCTTTACCAAAGATTTCATTCTTTCCCATGCTTGGGCAACATGTTCATTATCCAATTGCTTAAAATTCATTATGCTACTTCTCAAAGATATAATTTTAGCGGGAGGATAATATCTACCAATGAAAGCATCTTTACATTTAGTCCATGAATCAATACTATTTTTAGGCAAGGATAGCAACCAATCTTTAGCTCTTCCTCTTAAGGAGAAAGGAAACAATTTTAGTTTTATAATGTCCCCATCTACATCCTTATACTTTTGCATTTCACAAAGTTCAACAAAATTATTAAGATGCGCAGCAGCATCATCAGTACTAATACCAGAAAATTGCTCTCTCATAACAAGATTTAGTAAAGCAGGTTTAATTTCATAAAATCCTGCTGTAGTAGCATGTGGAGCAATAGGTGTGCATATGGAATCATTATTATTTGTGCTAGTGAAATGACACAACTTAGTGTTCTCAGGAGTATTCATTTTAACAATAATAAAAATAAGTAAAGCAAACTTAATTAAATAAAGTAAAAACAAGTAACTAATTTTTTGTGTGTTTTTGATATAAAGAAAGCAAACAAGACAGAAAATAAAATAAATTAAAGCAAGACAATAAACAAAGTAAAGAGATTGCATGTGAGAAACTCCCCTTGCAGCGTGGCTTGATCTCCCCGGCAACGGCGCCACAAAAAGAGCTTGATAACGCGTGAAGCACACGTCCGTTGGGAACCCCAAGAGGAAGGTGTGATGCGTACAGCAGCAAGTTTTCCCTCAGTAAGAAATCAATGTTATCGAACCAGTAGGAGATGAAGACCACGTGAAGGTTGTTGGTGAAGGAGTGTAGTGCGGCGCAACACCAGGGATTCCGGCGCCAACGTGGAACCTGCACAACACAATTAAAATACTTTGCCCCAACTTAACAGTGAGGTTGTCAATCTCACCGGCTTGCTGTAACAAAGGATTAAACGTATGGTGTGGAGAATGATGTTTGTTTGCAAAGAACAGTAGAGAACAATGATTGCAGTAGGTTGTATTTCAGATGTAAAAGAATGGACCGGGGTCCACAGTTCACTAGTGGTGTCTCTCCAATAAGATAAATAGCATGTTGGGTGAACAAATTACAGTTGGGCAATTGACAAATAGAGAGGGCATAACAATGCACATACATATCATGATGACTAATATGAGATTTACTTAGGGCATTACGACAAAGAACATAGACCGCTATCCAGCATGCATCTATGCCTAAAAAGTCCACCTTCGGGTTAGCATCCGCACCCCTTCCAGTATTAAGTTGCAAACTCCAGACAATTGCATTAAGTACTGTGCGTAATGTAAACAATACAAATATCCTTAGACAAAGCATTGTTGTTTTATCCCTAGTGGCAACAGCACATCCATAACCTTAGAACTTTACGTCCATCGTCCCGGATTCAATGGAGGCATGAACCCACTATCGAGCATAAATACTCCCTCTTGGAGTCACAAGTATCAACTTGGCCAGAGCCTCTACTAGCAACGGAGAGCATGCAAGATCATAAACAACACATATATGATAGATCAATAATCAACTTGACATAGTATTCCATATTCATCGGATCCCAACAAACACAACATGTAGCATTACAAATAGATGATCTTGATCATGATAGGCAGCTCACATGATCTAAACATGATAGCACAAGAGGAGAAGACAACCATCTAGCTACTGCTATGGACCCATAGTCCAAGGATGAACTACTCACGCATCAGTCCGGAGGCGGGCATGGTGATGTAGAGTCCTCCGGGTGATGATTCCCCTCTCCGGCAGGGTGCCAGAGGCGATCTCCTGAATCCACCGAGATGGGATTTGCGGCGGCGGCGTCTCTGGAACTTTTCTCGTATCGTGGCTCTCGGTAATAGGGTTTTCGCGACGGAGAGAATATATAGGCGAAGGGGCAGAGTCGGGGGATGCTCGAGGGGCCCACCCCATAGGTCGGTGCGCCCCCTATTGGCCGCGCCGCCATGTGGTGTGGGGCCCCCTCGCCTCCTCTCCGTCTCTCCTTCGGTGTTCTGGAACAATCCGTGGAAAATAAGACCGTGGGCTTTTGTTTCGTCCAATTCCGAGAATATTTCCTGTGTAGGATTTCTGAAACCAAAAACAACGAGAAAACGAGAGCCGGCGCTTCGGCATCTTGTTAATAGGTTAGTGCCGGAAAATGCATAAAAATGATATAAAGTGTATATAAAACATGTGAGTATTGTCATAAAACTAGCATGGAACGTAAGAAATTATAGATACGTTTGGGATGTATCATCGCTACAGGAGGTGTATGAGGAGGGAGGTGTGCTATGGTTTGAGAGAGAGGGGGCTAGGGCGCCGGCCAGGGGAGCCCTATGTGGTGTGGCCAAGTCTTCAGGCAGCCCCCTCCCTCTCCTCCTCATTATATAGGTGGAACCCCAAGGGTTTGCCCAAAGTCTTCGAATAAGACCCCAATTCAAAAACTGCCTTATGGACGAAACCTAGAGGGACAGGGACTCTCCCCTTCCCCCCTTGTTGGCCGGCCAAGGAGGTGGAGTCCACCATGGAATCCACCCTCCCACTTGGTTGGCTGGTTAGGGTTGGTGGAGTCCAACCGGGACTCGACCTTCCATGGTGATTTCTTCTTGAAAGTTCTAGAACATTCTAGCGCCTTCCATAAATGCACCAGATCATTTACAAACTTGGAAAGTGACTTCCTATATATGAATCTTATTCTCCGGACCATTCCGGACCTCCTCGTGATGTCCTGGATCCCATCCGAGAGTCCGAACAAACATTCGAACTCCATTCCATATTCCATATCTACTTAAAACGACATCAAACCTTAAGTGTGTCACCCTACGGTTTGTGAACTATGAAGACATGGTTGAGACTCCTCTCCGACCAATAACCAATGGCGGGATTTGGAGATCCATAATGGCTCCCACACATTCAACGATAACTTAGTGATCGATTGAACCATTTACATACGATACCGATTCCCTTTGTCACGCGATATTTTACTTGTCCGAGGTTTGATTGTCGGTATCTCCATACCTTGTTCAACCTTGTCTCCGACAAGTACTCTTTACTCGTACTGTGGTATATCATCTCTTGTGAACTATTCACATGCTTGCAAGCTAATCAGACGACATTCCACCGAGAGGGCCCAGAGTATATCTATCTGTCATCAGGATTGACAAATCCCACTCTTGATCCATATGCCTCAACTCATACTTTCCGAATACTTAATCCCACCTTTATGACCTCCCATTTACGGATTGGCGTTTGATGTAATCAAAGTACCCTTCCGGTATAAGTGATTTACATGATCTCATGGTCGAAGGACTAGGTAACTATGTATCGAAAGCTTATAACAAATTGAACTTAATGACGTGATCTTATGCTACGCTTATTTGGGTGTGTCCATTATATCATTCATCTAATGACATAACCTTGTTATTAATAACATCCAATGTTCATGATCATGAAACTATGATCATCTATTAATCAACAAGCTAGTTATACAAGAGGCTTACTAGGGACTCCTTGTTGTTTACATAACACACATGTATCAATGTTTCGGTTAATACAATTATAGCAAGGTATGCAAACATTTATCATAAACATAAAGATATATAATAACCACTTTATTATTGCCTCTTGGCATATCTCCAACAATTTCATCCAATATATGAGTAGATTAGTTAAATTAACATCTTACATTGTTATGGGAGGGGGTAGATCATGGATTAGTTAAGCCCATGAATTAGCTAAAGTGGTTAAGTCACATGCTTTGGATATGTGGAGGAGCTGACCCTGCCTATTTATTGTTAGGTCCTGCCGACTAGAGGAGCAAACCTCTAACTAAGTTGTAGAGTTTTCCGAGGCTTGAGATCTTTTGTGGCGATTGCTTGGGAGCCTCCAATTAGGTTAGTGGAGATTGCCAGAAGCTTCTATATGTCGGTAACCACAATCAAGGGTCTCATAGTGTATCCGAAATTTACCTTTTGGTGGGAAGCCTCGATGTGAATACAGTGAGATATTGTGGAATTTGCGGAGCGTTGTACCTCCGCACTGCTCCAATGGAGAGTAGTATCTACATGAGTGCGAACTTCAGGATACATTAACATTTTTGCGCTCCTCGATTATCATTTTACCCAATCTCCTTTATTTTTGCACTTTACTTTGTGATAGCATTTATTCTTCAAATTATATATTTTGCTAACACCTTGGTGCTCGTCTTGTTTAGCATAAGTTTTTGGTGCACATAATTGACCCTAGTATATATAGGTTTTGGGACTAAAAAATTAAACCTTGGTTATATTCTGCATTTGTCAAGCACGTACCTTTAAAGTTTTAAATTGCCTATTCACCCCCTTTTAGGCGACATCGTTCTCCTTTTACATGTTTTTTGGAGGGAACCATAAAAGTGAATTTAGCCCGCAAATTTTTCTTTGATTATGTGTTAGGAGTATGCAATAGAGGTAATCATGTATAATATAATTGCAGATATATTCATAGACTTATTAAAGGAATCCTTGTATGAGTACCATATATGTATCATCGAAAATGTGATTCGGTTGTGGAACTATGTATTGTCCTCAATCGTCAAAGTTGTGCTATACACAAGACTTATACATATGTGCAAGTCGACATATGACTCGGTTCCACTTGTCATTGGCATGGTTATACTAATCCAACTTACATATACTCGGATAAAGTTTTTAGCGAGTGAGACTAGCCCATATTGATAAGCAAGGATCCAAATATCATTTGGCCATCTCAATCAATGGAATCCTTAGACCTGAGGTGATTGCATGATTGGAGTTGTCGACCATCCGACTTAAGTTTTGTCAAACAATGTTCTATAGCAAGGCATTTATAAAGGAAGACTTCAGCTCGACTGAGAATCAAGTTGCGTGACATGGATGACCAAGATGGTAGTTGCACCTCCGACTATATGTGATGGGATTCGTAGCATAGAAAACAAAAAATTTCCTACCGCGAGAACGCAATCCAAGCCAAGATGCAATCTAGAAGATGGGACAAATGAGGGGATGAACGAGACTAACCCTTGAAGATTTCCAAAGCCTACGAGATTAGATCTCGTTGTTGCAGAAGATGATCACTTGCCGCTTTCAAAAGCGCGTAGAAGATCTTGACGGTGCCACAATCGGGCAGCACCTCCGTACTCGGTCACACGTTCGGTGTTGATGAAGACGACGTCCTTCTCCCGTTCCAGCGGGCAGCGGAAGTAGTAGATCCTCCTCGGAATCCCGGCAACACTACGGCGTGGTGGCGGTGGTGGTGGAGAACTCTGGCAGGGCTTCGCCTATGCGCTGCGGGAGTAGTATGTGGAGGAGGGACGCTAGGGTTTGGGGAGAGAGGGGGGTAGGGCGCCGGCCATGGGCAGCCCTAGGTGGTGCAGCCAAGAGTGGCTGCCCCCCTCCCTCTTCTCCTCATTATATAGGTGGAAATCCCCAAGAGTTGTAGTCCAAGTCTTCGAATAAGACCCCAACAACAAAACCTCCCATAGGTGGGAAACCTACTCAAGGGGGAGTCCTACCCAAGGTGGGACTCCCACCTTTCCTTTAGGTGGGGTGGCCGGCCACCTATGGTGGAGTCCACCTGGGACTCCACCCTTTAGGGTTTGGCTGGCCATGCAAGGTGGAGTCCCTCCGGGACTCCACTTTCCATGGTGATTTCTTACGGACTGTTCTAGAACTTTCTAGAACCTGCCATAAATGCACCGGATCATTTCCAAACTTGGAATATGACTTCCTATATATGAATCTTATTCTCCGGACCATTCCGGACCTCCTCGTGATGTCTTGGATCCCATCCGAGACTCCGAACAAAACTTCGAACTCCATTCCATATTCCATATCTACTTAAACGACATCAAACCTTAAGTGTGTCACCCTACGGTTCGCGAACTATGAAGACATGGTTGAGACCTCTCTCCGACCAATAACCAATAGCGGGATCTGGAGATCCATAATGGCTCCCACATATTCAATGATGAATTAGTGATCGAATGAACCATTCACATACGATACCAATTCCCTTTGTCACGCGATATTTTACTTGTCTGGGGTTTGATCATCGGTATCTCTATACCTTGTTCAACCTCGTCTCCTGACAAGTACTCTTTACTCGTACCGTGGTATGTGGTCTCTTATGAACCATTCATATGCTTGCAAGCTATTTAGACGACATTCCACCGAGAGGGCCCAGAGTATATCTATCCGTCATCGGGATGGACAAATCCCACTGTTGATCCATATGCCTTAACTCATACTTTCCGGATACTTAATCCCACCTTTATAACCACCCATTTACGCAGTGGCGTTTGATGCAATCAAAGTACCTTTCCGGTATAAGTGATTTACATGATCTCATGGTCGAAAGGACTAGGTAACTATGTATCGAAAAGCTTATAGCAAATAACTTAATGACGTGATCTTATGCTACGCTTAATTGGGTGTGTCCATTACATCATTCATTAATGACACAACCTTGTTATTAATAACATCCAATGTTCATGATCACGAAACCATGATCATCTATTAATCAACAAGCTAGTTATACAAGAGGCTTACTAGGGACTCCTTGTTGTTTACATAACACACATGTATCAATGTTTCGGTTAATACAATTTATAGCATGGTATGTGAACATTATCATAAACACAAAGATATATAATAACCATTTATTATTGCCTCTTGGGCATATCTCCAACAGTCTCCCACTTGCACTAGAGTCAATAATCTAGTTTACATTTGTAAAGATATAACACCTTGGCCTTCCGGTGTTTCATCATGTTTTGCTCACGGAAGAGGTTTTAGTCAACGGATCTGACACGCTCAGAAACGTATGTATTTTGCAATTCATTTGCGTCTCAACGCTTCACTCATTTCCAAATGAGTCGGCATTAAATATGTTTGGTCTTCTGGTGGAACCTTAATTCCGCGGTCTGAAATACGTCACTAATATTCTCACACACAATATAGCTTCAAAGTTCTGACACTATCGGAACTACACCAAATTCTCAAAGAACTTCTTGACTTAACATCCTCAGTCATTGTCAAAACAATGACATACTCTGCCTTCGTTTGTAGAATCCGCCACAATATTTAGAACTCATCTAAATCTAGCATAGACAACTTCTAGCTCATTGTGCTACCTTTTAAACAACACTCAGTCCAATTTGAGATTGAAATTTTATTTTTATATGTGACAAAACCAATATCGGTGCAACATCTTACAGCGATTTGTTTGTCATTTCTTCATACAAAACTATATTTATATATCCATGGTCCTTCTTAAGTACTCAAGAATATTCTTACTGTTTTTCAATGATCATCACCTGAATCATTCTGGTACATGCTCATAACACTTTTAAAAGCACAGGACATCTGATTGTGTACATATTATTCATGATCTATAATCACTCATGTGTTTTTACTCATTGAGTGTAAGATACACTCAAGTCTTGTTAAACCTTCACATGACAAGAACATTTTCTTAATATTTCTATATTGAACTTCTTCAATATCCATTCTATGTACTTTGACTTAAACTTATTATGTGTTTCAATCTATCTTCATATATCTTGACACTAAATTTGTTTCAGTCCATATCCTTTCATTGAAGTTAATTTTCAATGAAACCTTTTAATCAAGTATATAATTACATCATTTATAACCAACTATATGTCATCTACATAAATTATTATAAATATGTCTCAGCGCTCCCACTTAATTTCTTGCAAATGCAAGCCTCTTCATCGTTTCTGATGAAATCAAAAACTCTTTGACTATTTCATCTGGTGAAGATTCCAACTCCGTGATACTCACTTCATCCAATTGAAGTTCGTATACCTATCTAGTATTCCACGGATTAGCAAAACAATTGGTTGTAGCTTGTATACACCTTTAATACACACTTCTGTTAAGTAATGTATTTTGCCATCCTACTAGCATATCTCATAAAAGAAATATGTAGCGATTACTAGAATAAATCCACATAGACTATAAGCATTGCTACGAAAGATCTAATCTTATCGTAGTCAACTCTTTGAACTTTGTCGTAAACAACTTTTCAACAAGTCAAGCTTCTTCAAGGATATTCTATCCAAGTCCATCAATTTTATAGATCCATTTACTTTCAAAAAATATTCATCTATCTTGGATTTCATGGCGTATAGCCATTTTAACGGAGTCAGGACCCATCATAACTTCTTTGTATGTAGTTGATTTATCATTGTTCAAAAAACAATCCTTTGTTCTCAAATCATTTATTTAATCACAAAGTAAACCATACCTACATGGTTCAATAAGTACTACAATCTCCATGGCTAAAACACTTTGTAGTCATGGGAGCCATGATCGTTGTGGCCGCTTCCGGAACCAATTCCGATGCTGCGCTACTCTTATCATTATGCTCAGGTTCATAAACCTTATCAAGTTCTATTGTCCTCCCACTCAAAATACTTCGCTAGAAAAATTTCTTGTAAATAAGTAAGAAACATCGACAAACACTTTTGTTTTTGTCTCCATAGTGGGACGAATTCCCAATCAATTCTTTGGGATAACCAACAAAGACATTCATCCGATTTTGGTTGTAAACTTATTTACATATGCTATGCATACCAAAATTTAAGAAAGGACTATTAAGGTTCATACACATGCCATAACTCGTATGGTGTCATTTCAACGGATCGTGATGATGCTCTATTTAGTGTAAAAGCGGTAGTCACTAAAGCATAATCCACAAAAATATAACGACGTCATTTTATTTTTATCTCATCATTAACCCAACAAGGTTTGGATACATTTCTCGGATACTATATCATCACTATGATACTCCAAGAAATGTGAGTCGTAGAACAATTTCATAACTCTCTTAGATGTTCGCTAAAACTCGTAACTCAAATATTTTCCCAATGATCCAATCATAGATATTTGACTTTTCTATTACGATGATTTCCACTTCATGCTGAAATTTATTTGAATCCATTCAAATGTTTCAGACTTCTTCCTTATCAAATATATCCTCATATATATACTCAATTCATTGTTGGAAGTTTTCATGAAGTAGAAGAATCTCCCGCACACAACTATGCTCAGTGAACCACATATATCATCATGTATGTTTTCACTAAGTTAGTTGCCCGTTCAACTCTAAGCATATGAACGGTATTTTAGTCATTCTCTTTAGAAAAGATTTGCAAGCGCCAAATGATTCAAAATTCAAATGACTCCAAAAATCCATTTTAATGGAGTTCCTTCATGCATTCCTTTCTAACATGACCTAAATGGCGGTTCCACAAATAAGTGGAATTCAAATCATTTGCCTTATGGTATTTTAGCGTCAGTATTATGTGTGTGTGTGTTTCATCATTAAGATTTATAATAACTTATCCATCGTACATGGAGTAATGTCATAATTTGAACAACTTATTGTTTTAATTTGACTAGAGCAAAATAACAATTATTAATTTCTTTATTATAAATTCTAAGGGCTAGATAGAATGCCAACGATGAACATAATAACACTTTATTTTTGTTCCAGACGTGCATTCCTATCATATTCCTTGTCAGTCACTTAGGCCATTGTATTCTTGTATTGCGTTGTTTTGTATGACACTTCATACTAAACAATATGGTACAAATACCCAAGAATTTCATTGTGTGACCAAACGAGGAATACATCCATAACATGTATATCATTTATGTACACCTGAGCTAGACTTTCTAGTCTTTTCATTCTTTCTGCCAATAATCTTTTGTAGTTTCTCTTTTAGCTTTCCTCATTATTCAGAAAAACACTTCAACATCAATAACTTCTAGGTTTGTTGGTCAAATACCAATAACCTTGAGGTTCTTACTTTGAAGTTGATCATCATATGACAAGTGTTCCGGATTTTACTATTAGTAACCTTGTAATATGATGAACAATTTCACTCATAATTTTATCCATTGTATCATGATGACTTTCCGAGACCATGTCTGCACATGCTAGGCTCGTAAAGTTTAACCTTAGTATTTGCATGTGCAAATCTGGCTTGCACCCGTTGCATGCACTCGTAGAATCTACAACACCCGATCATCACGAGATGCTTCGAAACGACGAGTCTTAGCAACGGTGCATACTAAGGACGATCACTTCATAGATATGCGAATATCTTTAGTGTCCAACTTAGTTGGAGGATTGGGACGCCGGGCGTCTTCAACCTTCGTACATTCCCATAAAACTTATGAGTTTATGTAGTCTCACTAGATTATATTCTATCATCTTGCAATAAGGTCTTAGATATCACATATATCTCATACCTTGCTTATTTCTGAAAACTAAATTTTCAGCTCCTTACTTTTTCAAACAGATTTGAACTTCAAGTTTCATGGAGACAAGATAACTTTAGGTACTAATTGAAAACACAACTCTTTGAATCAACAATGTGAGGTTTACTAAAAGTTCGCAATAGGACTTAATCATTTCTTGATTCTTTAACAATACGGTACCAGTCCGTAAAGTTTCTTGTCAGACTTAACAGTATTTCTATCTCAATTACAAGACTAGCGCATGGTAGAAAACGGATGCCAATACTACAAAATTAATTCAAAATACTACTCAGACTATGTTTCAGATAATTAGTTCAAGTTTTAATCTAATTACTAATGAAATCCCACTTAATACAACATCCCTCATAGTTGTTAAGTGGTACACGATCCAAATCCACTACACCATAACCGATCATCACGTGAGATGATGTAGCTTCAATAGTGAACATCAACATGTTGATCATATCATCCATATGACTCGTGTTCAACCTTTCGGTTTCCGTTGTCCCGAGGCCATGTCTTTACATGCTAGGCTCGTCAAGCAAACCCAAGTATTCCGCGTGTGCAACATTGCTTACACCTGTTGTATATGAACGTAGAGTCTTCCACATCCGATCATCACGAGATGCTTCGAAACGACGAACTGTTTGTAACGGTGCATACTAGGGGAGAACACTTTATTATCTTGATATTAATGTGAGGGATCATCTTATAATGCTACCATCGCGTTCTAAGCAAAATAAGATGCATAAAGGATTAACATCACATGCAATTCATATGTGATATGATATGGCCCTTTAGTCTTTGCGCCTTCGATCTTCATCTCCAAAGCACGGACATGGTCTTCATCATCAACGGGCATGATCGGGCATGATCTCCATCATCGTCGGCGTAGCGTCAAGGTCCATAGCGCCGTCTTCATGGTTGTTCACCTCATGTAGCAACTATTACAACTACTTTGAAATACTACTCAACATTAAATTTGAAGACAACCATAAGGCTCCTGCCGGTAGCCACAATACAATAATGATCATCTCATACATATTCATCATCACATTATGGCCATATCACATCACCAAATGACATAGGCATCCCAAATGGGCCTGCCAAAGATAGTACCCGGGGTTTACTGAAGGCCCACTACCCGAAGAATAAGAAGATTCGGGAGCCCAAGATATATCAAGGAAAGTTAAAGAGTTGTAATAGGGAGTGTTATTTGTAATCTGGCGGGATGAGTTAGAAACCGTCCCGG